>NC_137787.1:114620283-114714585 GCF_963383645.1 Muscardinus avellanarius | reverse complement strand
GTGCATTATATTCATACATCATATTGGGGTAAAAATCATGTGTGTAATTACATGTACACATCACCAATTTAACCCTACCCAATTCCCACCCCTTTCCCTCCCTATTCCTCCTTCCCTTTCTTTGCTTAATGGTTGACTTCCATATGTTTAAATACATTGTGTGTTTTAGAGAATTTCCTTCTTCCCCTCTCCCATCCCCTCATTTAGGTTATCTTGTTTGCTGCTCTATAGGATTTTCTTTTTCATCTAGAGTTTCTCCTATGACCCATTTCTCCTTAGCTTTCACATATTAGGGAAAGCATCTGATTTCTTATTTTTTGTGACTGACTAATCTCACATAGCATAATGTCCTCCATTTCCATCCATTTCCCTGAAAATGATGTAACTGTTTTTTTTTTTTTTTTGATGGCTGAGTAAAATTCCATTGTGTACATACCCACAATTTTGTAATCAATTCATCTGTTGATGGACATCTTAGCTGTTTCCGTAGAGGTCTTTTACCTCCTATTTAAGTTTATTTCTAAATATTTTTTTGTAGGATATCCTAAATGGAAGTGTTTTCAGGATTTTTTTCCAGTGGATTTATAGTTGGTATAAAAAAGATTCAGTTTTTTGAGATTGATTTTGTATCAAGACACTGATGAATATGTTGATCAGCTCTACAAACCTTTTGGTTATTTTTTGGTATTCTATTTATATTATAATGTCATTTGCAAATAGTAAAAATTAAACTCTTCTTTTCCCATTTCTATTTCTTCAATTTCTTCTTTTTTCTTATTGCTTTGCTTAGATTCTCAAATACTATATTGAAAATAAGTGGTATTTACAATAAATAAACATCCTTGTTTTATTTATGTTTTCTGGGGGTAATTCTTGCAGTTTTTTTCCCATTTAATGATGTTGGACGTTGGCCTCTTGTACATTACCTTCATGATGTTTTATTAGTGCATTGTAGTGGACTTCCAGGAATGTAAGCACTTCTTATCTTTACAATTGCTACTAAAGTACTACCCCATTTTGTATAAGAAAAAATTGCCCAAATGGGGTAAAATGGACTTTTACAAGGTCATACATATGGTTAAAGACAAAGCAGACACAGAGGTAATATTCCTTCATTCTGAGATTATTCCTATACCCACTTGTGACTTCAGGATTATTTCTGAGAAGCCATTGATACAAAGAAACCATTATTCTTCAACTCTTCTCTAAACATCACTCTTGAAGCTTGTCATTGCCTTTTAATTTTCCCTTTCTGTTCACTACTACTCTTCATACTAACTGCATTATTTATCTTTATTTAATATTTACCAGTGCAGTATGATAGATATCATTCAAAAAAGTTTTATTATTCACAGGATACAGATAATTTACATAAAAAAGCAGATGCAGGGTCTAGAGCAAGATTGTGTCCCTTGGAGGTCTTCTGTCATCAGCTCAAACTCAGATTCTTTACCTACTTCCTTGTCATCTAGGCTTTTGCTACCACTATATATGTCTCTCTGATGCCCAAGTAAAATGATTTTGCTTCTTATACTGCTTGAAGACAATGCCAAGGCTGGTCAGAGAGCTTCTTCCAATGTCAAAAAATAAATCTTTCACATGGAGTAAGATTAGGACTTCCATAATCATTTCCAGTTCTAGAGTCACAGACTGCATTCTTTGGTAGAGTGGTTTCCCCAGCCTACAAAGTGATGACTAGTAAAAGTTAGTATTAGAACCAGAACTCTGAATTTCCTTTGGTTTGAAAATTTCTTGTATTTTCTTTCCAGCTCCAAGACTAAATTTTGCTCTCCTGAACTGAACATGGATCCTCCAGAACAGTGGTGAGATAACCCTGAACTTTTAAAGTAGACTTGCTGTTGTTCTATAATTTTCCTACCACTAAATTTGGGTCTCAATTTTATCTATCTTTTGAATCTTTCCATCTGTTTATACATCAAACTCTGGTAAAGAGTTGGCTCAAAGTAAATATGCTCATACCCATTCATTCTGTCTTTTAACATATATTTCTAAGAAATCCGTTCATTCCACATACTATTTTGCCCATGAGAACAAAACACTTTACAAAAAGAAATTAAGGCATTTCCTTTCTAGGTCCTAGTTGTTGAGTTAGATCAAGTTAAATAAATGTATAAATGAATGAGTTGCTTGGTGTATGAAAACATATATAGAGAATTTTATTTTTTATTATTTTTTAATTTAATTTTTTTATCAGTGGAACATATTTAGAGTGGTGTATATTACACTGTGCTCCATGCTCTTTTCCCTCCTTTTTCCTCCCACTACCAATAAAGACTGTCCAGGTTAATCATGTTAATATATGCTATTACATATATTCGTATGTAGCTCCTCAATTGAACAACCTCAGCTTCCTTTCTCCCCTATCCTTCCATTCAATCTTTGCTGAGATTTCCCCTCCATCATCTGGAGTCCCTCTGGTATTACCACTACTCCCTACTTGAACATATTAGACAAAACATATGTCCCTTCTCTTTCTTTGCTTGACTAATCTCACTGAACATAATGTTCTCTAGATCCTTCCATCTTCTTGCAAATGCTACTATTTTATTTTTCATTATAGCTGAATAGAATTCCATTCTGTGTGTTTCCCATAATTATGCTATCCATTTTTCTGTTGATGGAGATCTATGTTGGTTCCATATTTTGGCTATTACAAACTGTGCTCCTATGAACATGGGTATGCATATGTTAACGTAGTTCTCTGATTTCAATGCCATTGTAAAGATACCCAGGAGTGGTATAGCTGGATCAAATGGCGGATCTACTCCCAGTTTTCTAAGGAATCTCAATACTGATCTCCATAGTGGCTGAACTACTTTGCACTCCTACCAACAGTGTAATAGAGTTCCTCTTTCCCCACATCCTGCCAGCAATTGTTGTTCTTTGACTTCTTTATGTTTGCCACTCTGATTGGGGTTAGATGGAATCTCAGCATAGTTTTGATTTGCATCTCCCTGATAGCTAGTGATGTTGAGCATCTTTTCATGTACCTATTGTCCATTTGTATCTCTTCTTTTGTGAAATGTCTATTAATTTCAGTTGCCCATTTCTTGGTTGTGTTCTTTGTTTTGCTAGTGTAGTCTTTTGAGCCCTTTGTATATTCTGGATATTATACCCCATATCAGAGGGGTGGGTGGTAAAGATCTTCTCCCATTCTGTAGGCTTCCTCTTTAGGTTCTTGATGGTTTCCTTTGATGAGAAGAAAATTTTTAGTTTGAAGAGATCCCACTTATTAATCCTTGTTTTAATTTCCTGCACTTTGGAAGTCTTATTGAGAAAGTTACTCCCTGTACCTATATATTGAAGTGTAGATCCTATGCCTTTCTCTAATAATTTCACAGTCTCTGGTCTAATTTCTAAGTCTTTCATCCATCTCAAGTTGATTCCTGTGCATGGTGAGAAGTAAGATCCAACTTTTCAGATCCAACTTTCTACAAATGGATAGCCAGTTCTCCCAGCACCATTTGTTGAAAATGCTGTATTTTCTCCAGCATATGAGTTTGGCACCTTTGTCAAAGATCAGTTGACTATAGGTGTGTGGGTTTGTTTCTGTATCTTCTATTCTGTTCCACCGGTCAGTCTGCCTATTGTTGTGCCAATATCATGCTGTTTATACTACTATTGCTCTGTAGTATAAAGTATAATTTGAAGTCCGGGATTGTGATGCCTCCTGCCTGGTTCTTGTTGTTGAGAATTGCTTTGGCTATTCTGGGTCTTTTATTCCTCCATAAAAAAATCCATACCTGATTTTTCCAGGTCTATGAGAAATGTTGTTGGTATATTAATTAGAATTGCATTGAATCTATAGATCACTTTTGGAAGAATGGCCATTTTGATTATATTAATTCTGCCTATCCATGAGCAAGGGAGATCTTTCCATCTTCCAAGGTCTTCTTCAGTTTTTTTCTCTAAAGTTTTGTAGTTTTCTCTGTAGAGGTCTTTTACATCTTTGATTAGGTTTATTCCTAGGTATTTTATTGGTTTAGAGGTTATAGTAAATGGAATAGTTTTTTTTTAAATTTATTTCATTGTGGGTTTATTGTTGGCATAAAGAAAAGCAACCCATTTCTTTAGGTTGATTTGTATCCTGCAACGTTGCTGAATTGTTTAATCTGCTCCCACAGTCTTTTTTGGTTGAGTTCATTGGATCTTCTAGATAAAGAATCATATCATCTGCAAATAAAGATAGTTTTATTTCCTCTCTTTCTATATGAATTCATTTGATTTCCTTCTCTTGTCTTATTGCTGTGGCAAGAGTCTCAAGGACTATATTAAAAAGGAGAGGTGATAATGGGCATTCTTGTCTTGTGCCTGATTTTAAAGGGAATTCTTGCAGTTTTTATCCATTCAATATGATGTTGGCTTTGGGTTTATTATATATAGCCTTAATGATGTTGAAATATGTTCCTTCTGTTCAAATTTTCTGCAGTGTTTTTAAAATAAATGGGTGTTTGGTTTTGTTGAATGCTTTTTCGGCATCTATTTATATGATCATGTCGTGGGGTTTGTTCTTAGTTCTATTTATGTGGTGAATAACATGTATTGATTTGTGTATGTTGAACCAGCCTTACTTTTCTGGGATGAAACCCACTTGGTCATGGTGTACAATTCTCTTGATATGGTTTTGAATGTGTATAGCTAGTATTTTGTTTAGAATTCTTGTGTCTATGTTCATAAAGGATATTGGTCTGTAATTTTCCTTTCTTGAAATATCTTTATTTGATTTGGGGGTTAATTTGATACTGGCCTCATAGAAGGTATTAGGGAGAATTCCATGTCTTTCAATTTCCCGGAACAAGTTGTGAAGTATTGGTATTAGTTCTTCACTGAAAGTTTTGTAGAATTCAGCTGGGATTCCGTCAGGGCCTGGGCTTTTCATTTATGGCAGAATTTTGATTGCTGTTTCTATTTCTTTATCAGCTATCGGTTGGTTTAGGCTTGCTATGTCCTCTTGGTTCAGGTTAGGTAGGTTATATGTGCTTAGAAATCTATCAATTTCTTCCATGTTTTCCAATCTGTTGGAGTATAAAATCTCAAAATAGTTTCTAATAATCCTTTGAATTTCCCCTCTGTCTATGGTGATGTCTCCTTTTTCATTTCTGATTTTAATAATTTGAGTTGATTCTCTGTTTCTTTTTATTAGGTTGGCCAGGGGTTTGTCAATCCTGTTAATATTCTCAAAGAACCAGCTTTTTCTTTTGTTGAGAATTTGAATTCTTTTTTGTTCCCTATTTCATTTCTTTCTGCTTTGATTTTCATAATTTCTTGCCTTCTGCTGGATTTGGGGTTAGACTGTTGCATTTTTTCCTAGGTCCTTGAGTCGTGTCATTAGGTTGTTTCCTTGGTGGCTTTCTGTTCTTATGTGGGCACTCCATGCTATAAACTTTCCTCTCAACACTGTCTTCAATGTGTCCCATAGATTTGGGTAAGTTGTTTCTCTGTTTTCATTTAATTTCATAAATTTCTTTATTTCTCCCCTAATTTATGCTCTTACCCACTCGTCGTTCAAGAGTGTATCATTCACCGGGCATGGTGGCGCATGTTTGTAATCCCCGTACTAGGGAGGTGGAGACAGGAGGATCATGTAGGTTTGAAGCCAGCCACACTGGCTAAGAGACCCTGTTTACAAATAAAAAAAGTATAAAATAGGTCTGGGAGGGTAGCCCTGAGGTAGAAAGGCTTCCAGGAACCCCAGTATAATGAAAAAAAAAAAAAATATATATATATATATATATATATATATATATATATATATATATATATATATATAATCATTCAATCTCCATGTATGTATTTAAATAGTTTATTTTGGGTTTTCTGTTGTTGATTTCTACTTTTGTTCCATTATGGTCTTAAAAGATGCAGGAAATTATATTACATCTTTTGAATTTGCTGGTGCTTTCTTTGTGCCCCAGAATGTGATCTATTTTGGAGAAGGTGCCATGGGCTGCTGAGAAGAATGTGTAATCTGTTTTTCCTGGTTGAAATATTTTGTGTATGTCTACTAAGTCCATTTGGTTTATAGTTTTCATCAGTTCTGCAGAGTCTTTACTCATCTTTTGCCTTGAAGGTCTATCTAGTGGCATGAGAGCTGTATTGAAGTCTCCCACTATTATTGTATTTGGGTCTATTTGAGATCTTATGTCCAAGCGGGTTGGTTTTACAAGTGTGGCTGCACCCACATTCAATGCATAAACATTTATTATCATTATATCTTCTTGGTGGATTGCTCCTTTTAATAATAGGAAGTGCCCTTTTTGTCTCTTCTGATGTGTTTTAGCTTAAAGTCTGTTTTGTTGGATATCAGTGTTGCTACTCCTGCTTGTTTTTGGTCCCCATTGGCATGATATATTTTTTTCCATCCTTTCACTTTCAGTCTGTGAACATCTTTTGCTGTAAGGTGTGTTTCTTGCAAACAGCATATATTTGGATTATATTTTTCAATCCACATTGCCAGTCTGTGCCTTTTGATTGGAGAGTTAAGTCCTTTGACATTCAATGTTATTAAAATGTGTTGTTTATTTCCTATAATTTTGTCTTCTATTTTCTATTGGATATAGTATTATTTCTTTATATTCAGATGCCTTGCTGGTCAACTTCATCTCTTCTCTGGTTCTGGAATCTGCTCCTTTTTTCTTCTTTATTGTTTATTTCTTTAAGTATTTCTCTAGTTTTGGCTTAGAATTCATGAATTTTTTGAGGTTCTGTTTATCCTGAAATACTTTTGTTTCTCCATCAATGTTGAATAATAATTTTGCTATATATAGCCATTTTGGTTGGAAGTTGTTTTCTTCCAGAGTCTGGATCACATCATACCAGTCTCTCCTGGCATTCATGAGCTGGGATGTGTAGTCTGGAGTGATTCTTATTGTTTTGCCTCTATATGTTACTCGTCCTTTTGTTCTCACTGCTTTTAAGATTCTTTCCTTAATGTCTATGTTGGTCATTTTGATTACTATATGATATGGGGATGTTCTTCTTTGATCTTGTCTTGGTGGTGTTCTTTATGTCTCCTGAACATGAAGATCCTAATCTCTTTCCATGTTTGGACAATTCTCTAAAATTACTTCTTTGAAGAGATTATGGATGCCCTTGGTCTGTTAATTCTATCCCTTCTTCAATGCCTTTTGTCTGTAGTTAGGATGCTTCATATTGTCCCATAGTTGCTGGATGCTTAGGTTTTGTTGCTGTACTGACTTCTGTATGCTCTTGACTGTGTTCGTTTTTGAACGAACTGTCTTCTAACAGTGATATTCTACTTTCCATTTCATCGAATCTTCCAGAATTTCTTTTTATTGCTGTCTTCATTTCATTTATTGACTCTTTCATTTCATTCCAGACCTCTCTCTGATTATTTCTTAGTGTTTCAATTTCCTCTTTCATTTCCTGTAGACTTGTTTTAAAACCTTTCATCATATTGTATATCAAAATTCTGAACTGCCCTTCATGTATTTCTTGTAGGTCAGTATTCGTGATTTCTGTTGCCTCTTCATTATTCCTGGTTCTCATATTTTCAGCATTCTAAGTCCTGTTTTTCTGAGTTCTACCCATCACTTGTGAGTATTATGTTTAGTCCAATCTTAGTATTAGGAGTTTAGAGGTATCAGCAGGTCAGCAGTGCTTTTCCAATGTTGAGGGTTGGGTAATGGGGGAGGAGCTTGAGTGTGGTACAGGAGTCGGATTAGGTTTATGTTGAGAAAGACTTTAAGTATGATAAGGTAATATATTGCTGAGAATGAGAGAGAGTTAATTAGTAGGACTCTTGTAGTTAGTAGAGTAAGTATGGAGATATGAAATACTTTGAGTATTAAACAAGGAGGTATATTACAGAAAAAAGTTTTTGGGGAAAAGAGTAGATAGGTTAGTGTGGGGAAGTTTGTTAGAGGGTTGGGGGAAGGAGCAAACAAACATAAATAAAATATCAACACAAGATATCAAGGCTAATTATTATGTATTCAAAGAAAAAAAACAATCAAAAGAGGAAAAATAAAAAAGAAAAGAAAGAGGGAGAAAGAGGAAAAAAGGACAAGAATAAAATAAAAAGAACGAGTGACTGTGTGAAACCAGAAAACAAACCAAATTATCATATATATAAAAAACAAGTAAAAGTAAATGAAGGATGGGGAAAAAGACAAAACAGCAACAACAATAATAACAAAACAAAAACAATATAAAAACAAAAGAAAACAAAACATCAACAGCCAAAGAAACAAAACAGTCCTACTTATTTATGAATATGGGGTCAGGTCCATATAATATTTGAATGTCTGACTGCTGTGGTAGCTTTCAGAAGATAATCCAATGTTTCTTAATTTTCTCTGTACTCTATTTTCATCTTCTTATGTCACTCTCTGGGTGTTTGGACACCTTTCTTTCCTTTGACAGCTTTGGGTTCAGGTGTCAGAATGTCTGGTGTCACTGTTAACAAATTCTGCACAATTCCCAGGTTCTGTGTATTTACAACCTGTAGCCAGTGCCCCTGCACTCACCACCTTAGACTCAGGCCTGTGCTTTCCAACAGCAGGGGTGGAGGATGTCCAAAGTTGACTTGGAACCTCCCCCTGAGGCCCTGTGCAGGTATTGCGTCTGTATGAATTTTCCTGTGTCTCTGGAAATTCTAACTGGGCTAGCCCGTGTGGTCTCAAGATGCACCTTGGGCAAAGGGTTGTTGGTCCCTGGGCACTCGCACTTACTGCCAGAGCACTGCCAGTTCTCAGGGTGCAGGCTGTGTGAACTGCTATTACTGGACCCTGCCATGGGTGGACGAAGATGCCTAGTGTCTGGTCCTGGGCTCGGCCAGGGTGCTCAAGGCTGTGGTCTAGACTAGAACTGAATCTCCAGCTGTGGGGCGGGCACAGAAACCCAGCAGTGGGCCAGGGGTGTGGGGTGGGCACACACAGGCAGGCACGCAGGTGCAGCGGAGTTTCAAGGATTGGTCTCGGGCTCTGGCAGGGTGCAAAAGGTGCATGACAGTAGCACTAGGGTCCAAGGCATGTGTTGAGCATACACACTGGTGGTGGACCCGGTGTGTGAGCTGGGGGACTGAGGATATCTCATGGGTGCATAGAGATATCCAGGAAGCAGGAAGGGCCCCCAAGGTAAGTGCTGGGTAAGTGTCTAAAGACAGATCTTAGAAGAGGAGAACTAGGCCTAAGGCCTAGATAAATCTAAAGACAGATCTACATGATTAGATAAGCTAGCTGAGATAGTAGGAGGGGTAGACTTTTATGAAAGGAGATACCTTGCCACACCTTGCTCGGGGAGGTACCTTACAGAGATGTTCACTATGTCAGAATCACATAAACAAGATGGAGATCATGGGCATAAAAAGTCCGGTCCATGTGTGATCCCTTTGGTGTATTCATTCGAGTCACCCCTCCATGCCATTCTGGTATGGAGCTGTACCTATCCTTTGTATTTCTATCTTTTAATAAACTTCTTTAAATTTTCAGCAACTGTCCAAGCTATGCATATTTATTCTTAGCTTAGGACAAGTACCCGTGGTTTTATTTCTGTTTTTCGTTTGGGTTTGGTTGTGGTCTGAAGGAAATTGTGTCCAGGACCCAAACAGGGGTCCCCAGGAACAGTTTATCCACAACCACATTCTCTCAAGCTGTAACAAAAATAATAATAAATGAAAGTTTTAAAATCAGTAGATTAAATAAAAACATATAATTAAAATGTTTTTTGTTGAAGCAAAGTAAGAGTTCCCAAAGATGTCTGTATCATAGTCTCTGGCATTTGTAAATATGTGTCATTATTTGTCAAAATCAACTTTGTATAAATAGTTAAGTTTAAGAGCATTGAAATTTATATTGAAAGAAGCACTAAGATAATCATAGGTTATCTGAGTGTTCCTAAACTAAAACAACTGAATTGTTAAAAGTGGAGACACTGTTCCATTTGTGGTCAACAAAAGATGAGACAACAGAATCAGGTCAGAAACATGGTTGCATAAGGAGTATTTTACCACTGATTTTGAAGACAGAGGGAAATGGCTACAAACCAAAGAATGCAGGTAGCTTTCAGAAGTGGAAACATGTGAGGAGATAGACCTCCCAAGTCTCTCAAGAAGGAATACTCCCAGAAACTTTGCTCTTAGCCCACTGCAGATGGCACCAACTCTGGATGTGCAAAACTTTAAGATGATAAATGTCTATTGATTTCAAGCAGCAAATAAGTGGTAATATTTTACAATAACAATAGTAAACAAATACTCTTACCATGGAGTGACATTAAGCTAATGGAATTGGAGCAGAATTCTCTTCTCTCACTCCCATGCTTTCTTTTTTAATACTAGTACGTGTTTATCTCTTCAACAGGGCTATTATTTGGCAGACCCACAGTCCTTTTGAAAACATTTCAGGTAAGCATATCATAAAGATGTGTTGAAATTTTATGTTCCTCTTCTCCCTGGAAACAGAAGTTCTTTGTGAATTTGGTCCCGCTATGAGGAGATTGTAATGAGCCTCTGGCAACACTACTTTTTGGGGACTAATGTGTTTAAGAAGCACTAGTTTTTAATGCTAGTCTGATGCTTGGTAATAATTGTTCTTGCTAAAAAATAAAAAAAAAAAGATTCTTCTTAGCAGTTATAGTGCATTAAAAACAATAATTGTTTCTCCTATTTGAAATATTTGAGAAGTTAAGCTTCCAAATACTTTTTCTTCTCTCTGCTGTACATAACACCAAATGCTTGCTTCTTTTGTCTGTTTATTTGTCTGCCTTGCTTCTCTGCTTCATGTTCACACTCTCCCCTCTTTTGGAGATGGTTCTCTAGTACCAAAATTTAAGAATATAACATATTAACATCTTAGTTACTTGAATTCATGAATTAATGAATGGATGGATGGGTGGATGGATGGATAATTTAATTTTTGAACAAAACACACTGGATTTAAGAAATCACATCATAAAATAGAAACATAGAAGCATGCACTTCCAAAGAAGATTGAGTGGTAAGATTATTTATCTTATTTTGTGCCTTATTTACTTATGTTGGTTATGTCCACATTTTATAAAGGAAATATAAGCATGGGGTTGTTAAATGTGATAAAGAAAAAGTTGTGATAATTTTTCTATGTGCAGGCATGTTAAAATTATATGCATGTGCTGTTTATTACTAGAACCAGACTATTGAGCATCACTTATCAGATGGAGTTTCTCTTAGCTCCATTATCTCCAAGCAGCATCTGTGCTGATGAGTTATCTGAGTTTTGTGAACTGGAGTTGAACTATGGTCTATTGAAAGGATGACATTTGGACCTTTACTTCTGGACATTTTCAAGTATAAATCTCAGAACCCTATAATGGTATTCTATAATTTGGCAGACCATGGAAAGAAAATATTTAGTTTATCCTTTGAGAATACTGTTAACACAATAGTCTGTCTCTCTGTCCTTACACTCTTATTCTTGTTATCTTCTAATTTCAAAACATCTATTCATCTAATGCATGTGTATGCCCAGCAATATGTGTATGCATTTTCTATTTTAGTGAGATGATTGCTATAACTTTCTCCCCAGGGGCCAGGTTCTTATGAATAAGAGCTATTTTATAATAATATTTCAATCCTTGTGCTAGAATACATAATAAAATAGTTAGAGACTAAACGACTTTGGAGGCACTGCTAGCCATACCAGTTTATTTGAAAGGATGATGTAGAGGCAGTGTGGTCCAGGCATCTAGCCTAGTTTCAAAGAATTCAATCCAAACAGATCATGTCTGGGAAATTGCAACAAAATTCTGCTTGTTCTCCTTCCAAGACCAATTTTTTTCTTCAAGTCTTAGGCAAATAGTTATGCAATAATTCACTGCAACTTTTTCTGTTGGAATCCACAGATAAAGACACTGGTCCACCATTGGCTACAAGAAGAAATGTCTCAGGCTTCCAAAACAGCCCCTTCTCTGTCTGCAACCCTTCCAAAACCTACCTGGAGTGGGCAAGCACCTCAAAGCCTGAGGCCATCCTTTTTTTTCCTATCTTTCCTTCATCCTATGGTGGGAATCAGAAGATTGCCTTAACTTATGTTGGTAGGATTTTTGTTTTACTTTTTATGTCCTGTGTCTCCATAAAAATTGTTCAGTCAATCAGGACCTGCCATGAGGCAAGGCCGCTACTGGGACCTCCGAGGCTGGGATCAGAGCCTGCCGAGGGGTTAGGCCTTTGCTGGGGCCAGCGAGGCCGGAATCGGAGCCTCCTGTGAGGCATGGCGGGTGCTGGATCCTCCGAGGCCGGGATCAGAGCCTGCCAAAGGGTCAGGCCCATGCTGGGCCTGGCCAGTGGCCGGCATTGGAGCCTTCAGTGAGGCAAGGCCACTATTGAGGCCTCTGAGGCCAGGATCGGAGCCTGCAGAGGGGTTAGGCCAGTGCTGGGGCCAGCAAGGCCGGGATTGGAACCTACAGTGAGGCAAGGCCAGTGCTGGGGCCTCTGAGGCTGGGATCGAAGCCTGCCGAGGGGTCAGGTTGGTGCGAGGGCCAGCGGCTGGCATCGGAGCCTTCCATGAAGCAAGGCCACTACTGAGGCCTCCGAGGCCTGGATCAGAGCCTGCCAAGGGGTTAGGCTGATGCCAGGGCCATCGGCTAGCATTGGAGCCTGCCATGAGGAAGGCCGGTGCTGGGGCCCCGAGGCTGGGATCAGAGCCAGCTGAGGGGTTAGGCCAGTGTCGGGGCCAGCGAGACCAGAATCAGGGCCCCCCATGAGCCAAGGCCACTGCTTGAGCCAGCGAGGTCTGGATCAGTCCACTGGGTAGCCTGGCCACAACTGGGGTCGTCAAGAGTGGGATCGGTACTTGCAACGCGGCATGCACAGAGAAATATTGCAGAAAATTAAAACCAGATGCTTCCCCTAATCAGCAAAAACTAAGAGGAAAGGGGAAACAGGAAGAGGTCAAGCTATAGAAAGGGCCCTATAGTGAAGCAACTAAGGTGACTGATCAGAGGGTATGGAATAGGGGAGAATGGAGCCTCTTTAAAATGCAGAAGGTACATAAAGAAATGTATCAAAGTTAATCACCAAACAAGCATGGGATCGAGGGAGGGGGAGGGAATGGAATGGGGACTGGATGAGGGCTAATTGGATGTGTGCTTGTATATCCTCTCAAGTCTTGTATTCTAATGTGATGTATGATTACAATGCACCAATAAATATAAATTTAAAAAATTGTTCAGTCAATGTGAAAGAAAAGTAACTGCTCAATCTCCACTGTTGAAAAAAAAATATATAGAGAGATAAATGATCTGTTTGTCTACCCATCTCTCTAACATCTTTCTTGAAAAATGCCAACAATATAATTTGAAAAGAGAAAATATTCATTCTACTGTGTGTGTGTGTGTGTGTGTGTGTGTGTGTGTGTGTGTGTGTGTGTGTGTGTGTATTACTGGGTATTGAACTCAGGTTTGTTCTATTTCTGAGCTACACACTCACTCTTATTTTTTATTTTGAAACAGGGTCTTGCTAAGTTGCTTAGAGACTCACTAATTTGGTGAGGCTGATCTTGAACCTTTGATCCTCCTGTCTCAGCCTCCTAAGCACTGGGATTACAGGTGTGTGCCACCACACTCAGGTGTACATTATTGTTCAATAGTTATGCATGCTGCACATGGTTTCCTCCTGCCAATCTTTCTTTTTTTAAATTGTTTTTGTGTATGTTTTGTGTTTGTTTCTTTGGTTTTGTTTTTAGCTTTTTTAAATTTTTTTATTGATGCATTGTTGTCATATATCTTAATGGGATACAAAATAGGAGAGGCATATATGCACACCTCACTCATTTAGCCCTTTCCCAGTTCCCTCCCTATTTCCTCCCTTCCCTCCCTATTAATATTTTGAATAATATCAACAAGTAGCATAGCTGGATTATATGATAGTTCTAGTTTTAGTCTATTTCCATAAGAGCTCTACTAATTTACATCCCTTCATCAGTGGATAAGAGTTATTTTCCCTCTGCACACAAAATCCTTGCTAGCATCCATTGTAATATGTATTCTTGATTATTGTAAACTGGAGGGAGAAGAATTCTCAGTGTATTTTAGATTTGATTTCTGTGATGGCTAATGCATCTTGCTTTTAAATCTGTAACGGTGGACTTTCCTACACTATGCCAAATTTGAGTCATCTGCCTTGGTACTTTACAAATTGGAGAAGTTATTGTGAAGAAACATTCAGGCCTTGATACATAGTCTCCTTTCACTGTGTCCTTCCACAAGTAAACTCATTTCTCTTTGCTGAGCATATTTGTTTAGGATTATAATAATAATGCAGTCACATTTTAGCATAGTTAGAAATAGGTTAAGATCAAATGTAATTCTATTTCACTAAATTTATATTACCTATTTATATGAAAATACACAAACAAAAAACATATATGCCCTTTTGAAAATGTTTAGCTTTTCTGTTGTATATTTAACTATTTGCTTCAAATTATTTGTAAAATGAAGTATATAAAACCAATCATATTTATTTATAACTCAGAGATAATAATTATTAACTTTTTGCTCTATTTCTTTTAACCTATAGAAGACATTTACACAAATACACAAATACACATATAGTTACTGGAATATTATTTTGGTAATTGAGTTATTTGGTAAATAAACTAGGCCATTTTGTTGTAGCATCTTAGAGTTAAAGTTTCCTATGAAAAAGGAAAGTGATTTTTTTTTTTTTTTGTGGTACTGGGGGTGAAACCCAGGGACTTTCTACCTCTGGGCTATACTCCCAGACCTATTTATTTTATATTTTATTTGGAAACAGGGTCTCACTAAGTTGCTGAGAGCCTCACTAAGTAGCTGAGGCTGGCTTCGAACCTGTGCGATCCTCCTGTCTCAGCCTCCCAAGCACGGGGATTACAAGCATATGCCACCACGCCTGGCTCAGTAGTGATTCTATATCAATATTTTAAACATATTTTACATTCTCACTGCCACATGACTTTTCTGCTCATCTGGGGACTGGAAGCATGTGTGAGCTAAGTGACTGGAGAACACAGTGGTATTTTGAAGGGCTCCAGACTAATGGGACAAGGATTAAGATGTAAAGAGTGAAATCAAGAGGAAATGTGGCAAACTGTAAATTCTTTGTCAACTATAGTTTACTTCCTTCCACAAAATGAGGAACCAAAAGTAGAATATGTAACCTGTCATCAGTTAATCATGTTAAAACCTGTCTAAGAAGTAATAAAGCTTATTTGTTTTTTTTTCTGCTCAGTCTTCATCCCCCCTGTATTCTAATAATGTGTTGCAACTTAGAAATGCTTACTTTATCTTTCATGGTTTTTTATGTTGCTTCTCTTTTGGATTTTATACTTTATCAACCCTTATTTGAATTTTCATAGTCTGTTTCCAGAAACCAAATTAACAAATCTGCATTTCCAAATTCTTTTGTAAATCATCCTCATCACCACCATCATCACTATTATAACATTTGTAGGTTTTCACTTATTTAGCTTCTTCCTTTGAAAAGTTAGAATTTTTAAAAGTTTTTTCTTGGTGCATTGCAGTCTTACATATTAATGGAGTACAAGGTGATGGAGGCAAACATGCACACATCATCCAATTAACTCTTACCCAGTTTTTGTCCCATTCACTCCTTCTCCATTCTTCTCATGTTTGGCTTAGTGACTGACTTTCATATATTTGTTAAGGTATGTCATAAACATTAGAAAATTTTTTTCTTCACACCTCCCATCCCCTTTGTTTTCCTTATTTGCTTTTCTATAGGATCTCCTTCTTCAAGTTAGATTTCTTTGAAGTAGTTTTAAGTTTACAGAGAAAAAGAAAAAAAAAATGCTGCATACCCTTTCCATCTTCATTTCACCTAAGAATTAAGATCTTTTAGTAGTATAGTATGTTTATTATAATTCATGACACAACATTGATACATTTTGTGAAGCAACATTTATAGTTCTCATTAGGGTTAACTCTTTGTGCTGTACAAACTATGGATTTGAAAGATGCATACTAACATATTCCTATTATTGTGGAATCATATAAAATTTTTCCATGGCTCTAAATACCTCCTGTGTTCCTTGTATTTATACCCCACTGGCCCCAGCCCACAGTCTTCAATCTCTTCACTATCTCCATAGATTTTACTTTTCCACCAGTGTCAGATACTGAGAACATGCAGTGTGGAGTCCTTTCAGAGTGGCTTATTTAACTTAGCAATAAGCATTTAAGATTTTTTCCCTGTATTTTGTGGCTTCACAGTTCATTCTAGAATCACAATAATTGTGATTAATTTATCTCTGTAGCTATTTTTTAGTTTAACTTAAAGTACTTATGCAGCCACATTGACTTTCCTCCTTATTATAAGTCCTGAAATAAATTTTTCTTTCTTAATATTCAGTCTACATTTTTCCACTGTGCAGATTTTGTTTTAGAAAGTGGACTGCATATATCCTAATTTTTTAAAGCCTTCTGCTTCTATTTGATGACACAGCAATGGATTAATCTTCCTTTCTTTTGATGAAGTTGTTTAAAGTCTATCCAAACTGATTGCAAAATGGAGGACAGCTTTGGCAAGTTAGTGTGATCCCTTCTCAAAATAGAGAAAAGAGTTGAGAATGTAGCTTAGTGGTAGAGCATCCCTAGTGTCAATCTTTAATACTACAAAAAGAAAACAGAAAAAAAAATTAATTATCAGATGTTGAAGAGTCTCCAAACTTTCTCAATAAGCTTTAACTAATTTCCTTCATAAGAGAAACAACACTATGCTAGAAATTAACATGGCCAAAAGTTCAACTCTCCTTGAAAAACAATTGTCCTCTCTCTCTAGAGCCCATAGACCTCAGCAACCAGCTGTGAGTAGGCTTTGTTTATCCAATCAGCACAATAACCAGTCAGGAAAGCTTGAACATGGAGATGAGAAATAACAGAAAGTGCACAGAGCATGTTTAATTAATCAGATAACAGAATGTCATCTATCCCATCAGCATTAGAAATGATCAGAAACTTTTTACAGTATCAAATCATAGAAAGAAAGAGTTGTGTAGAGACATGGGTCAAGAGAAAGAATTTAAAAACAACTTTAAATAAAGCTGTTGCACCTGGGTGTGGTGGCACACACTTGTAATCCCAGCATTTGGGAGGCTGAAACCGGAGATCACGGTTTGAGGACAGCCTCGGCTATTTTGTGAGACCCTGTGCAACTCAGTGAGACCCTGTTTCAAAATAAAGAACAAAAATTTGGGCAGGGGGTTTAACTCAGAGGTCAAATACCTCTGGGTTCCATCCCAAGACACATAAATAGATGATAGATAGATAGATAGATAGATAGATAAATAAATAAATAAGTAAAGCTGTTGCTACTTGATTTTTTTTTTCCTATGGAAAGACTTTGGCTCCATTAGCATGCAGTCCTCTGAAATGATTTAAACTCTCAGCAAAAAGTTGATTTACTGAAAACTTTCCTAATATTTCCTAAATATCATTTAAAACTCAAGGAAAATTGTCATTGCCAGTGACTGCTTTTTTCAATTATCTGAATATGAAGGGAGCAGAACACCTGTGTTAAGATGATCTTTCAGGTGGCCATCCACGACCTTCTCAAAATTGCTGGACCTAGGTCTAAAATGCCCAAAGTCCTGAAAATATAATTGGAAAATAATAAAATGAAAAAGTAACTATTTAAAATTCTTTAAAAAGCAATATTTCAATGCTCCATGCATGTATGTATTTATCACTCTAAACCACACTTTGTATTATAATTACAGTCTACCAATAAAAAATTTTAAAAATACATAAAAAGTCTTCTTTAAAAATAAATAGTTTGCCCCAAAAACTTATATTCCATCCATTGGGACCTTTATTGAGGGATGAATAAACATGTTTGGTTTCAGTAACACTATTTCTTAGCATTATCAGTAAACATATAAGTAGTTATATAAATGACACCATAAGACAGACAAACAAGCAAGTGAGCAATTCTATGGAAAAATTACATTGCTCCTTTTATCTTCTATAAATTTATCTGGTGACATTGAATGAGCCTTTACATAGTAAAGTAATGGTGGTTGTTATTTTCTTATTGTTGTTTATTTTGTTTGTCCTACAGAAACCTATGATACCATAGATTAGTTTGTTCTTCTTCAAACTTGTTTTTAAGTTGGTTTGAGTATGATTCTACTAGCTTTTCTAGAGATAATATTTGGTTCCATTTTTAAGACATAAACTGAAGTCCCAGTGTATTTGAAGGAGTCTCTACACTCTGGGTGTGCAAAACTTAAATAATCGCTGGTATTGTGTAAGCTTTAAGAACTGTTCCTTTTATAGACTCATACAACTCTTTTGTAAATTGTTCTAAGGTAAAATTTTCATGGGATTTTACATTACACACATGAATACTAATATTCAAAGAGAGTCTCACCAACCCTCATATAGACATCTGAAGCTTCATATTATATATTTATCTAACTCTTCCTAATTACCTGAACAGCAATTTGAAAATTGAAAATTCTGTTTTCTTAACTTAGAAAGATTTCTCTACTTAGCATCCTACTTTCTTATTTTATTTATTTTTTTGTTTACTTATTTTGTAATACTGAGGATTAAACTCAGGGGCATTCTACCTCTGAGCTATACCCCGGCCCTAATTTTTATTCTTTATTTTAAAATAGTGTCTCACTAAGTTGTAGATGGCCTCTCCAAGTAGCTGAGGCTGGCTGAGAACTTGGAATCATCCTGTTTTAACCTCTCAAGTACTGAAAATACAAGGCCCTGTATCAAAGCTCCAGCCAGCCCCCCCCAAAAAAAAATACTAAGAAAGAAAAGGAATTCCTATAGAAAGAAATAAGGCAATATTTTAATTCATACAGTGATTTTTGTTTATTTGTTTTTTTTTCATTTTTGTTTTGTTTTTTTTTTCCTTGTGAATTTCAGCTTTGTGATACCCTGGTACAATATCTAAAACAGCTATTTTTTATTTTCCATAAATATTTTCCAGTTGTCTATTTGGTAGAGCAAAAATGTAATTTTCAAACACCTTGTTTTTTCATACTGAAAAAGCTGATATTTTCCTCTCTCATTTAATCATAGTTATATATTTCATTAAGTATTTTACCTTCTGTTCTGTGCATCTTAAAATTTATACATGAGCCACACATTGAAACTACTCTATTTTAGTAAAATATCAAATTAATAAATTATTAAAACTAATATTATAAATAATTGAAACTAACTTCAAATTGTATGAAAAAGAAAAAGAAAGTCAATACAGTTATGTAATAATGGGAAGGTCTGATTTTACACATTGCTAGGTCCAGAGACTCTAAGAGCTTCTCTCTCTCTCTCTCTCTCTCTCTCTCTCTCTCTCTCTCTCTCTCTCTCTCTCTCGTCCCCTCTTTATTACCTATAAATTTTTTCTCTCTATCCTCTTGTCCTGCTACAATTATTAGTGTCATTTTACAAAAGACTAATAGCAGTGCTATTGGATAGAGAATGTACACTCTTTCTAGCAGTTCCAATAAAGTGTACATATAAGGTTTGCTTAAATGACTATTGCTTACTCCAGGGAGCCCAAAGGGATGAGAGGGAAGGTAAAGAAATTAGCTTGACTTTCAATATGTCACCATTGAATTTTATTGAGAGAGGACATGGTCTCACCAAGTGATATCCCCTGGCCAGCTAGAAGCTAGTGTTCACCATGTTACTTACCACCATGTTTGTGTTACACACTTAGAACTGTCACTGATTTCTGAAGTAAAGTCTGCAATCATTAGAGAATCATACAACACTAGTTAATGATAATATTATGAAGGCTTAGAATAAAGCAGAAGCATTCCAGTCTTGTTTCTGCTTTCACTCTACTCTATTAGTTTCCTAAGTTAAACAGTGTTGTAGGTCAAATTGCTGTATTCACTTCTACTAAAACATGCCTGTGCTTTTCTCTGCTTCATTTCTCAAACCACTCTTCCAACCTGGAAGTCTTCTAACATTGCATTCTCTTCTAATAAAAAATCAACACATTCTTCTTATAATCCTAGAAAGGCTTACCTGTTCTCCCCATTTTCAAATAATTTATATTTCTAGTACTTTGAAATTTCTCACGTATGAATACTTTGATAATAATGCAAGTTTTCTGAGTGCACATAATTTGTTTATTTTACTCAATAGATTATAAACTTTAGTAAAAATATTTTACTTTATATATTAAGTGCAAATAGGAGGGATAAGAAAATAAACTTGGTATTAAAAACCTCTGCAGTTGCATTTACATACTGATTCTTCTGCACATGGCGCACAAATCTACAAAATACAGTGTGTGACTGTACTTAGAGATGATGAAATCTGTTCCTACCATGTAAACTATCTTAGTTTATGACGCAAGGTCATTTTTATGTGATCAAGTTTTCTTGCAACTACCATACAGCCTCATACACCAGAGCTGAACAAAATGCTTGCTGATTAATTGAATCATACAAGTCGATTTAAGACTCCTACAAGACCCAGTATGAATTTTTACTTCAACATACTAAATTTATCATATATATAGATGGCAAATTAAAATGCAAAAAAGAGTGGGTTATATTCTACTTGTTTTATTGATGTCTCAGCTTATTTCTACAATGCAAAAAAAAAAAACTGGTGTTCTGGCTTTTTAACAGGGCTATGGTGATGTTTTTACTATATTTTTCTTTTATCACAGAATAGCAGACCATAATGATTTTACAATGCTTCTTGATAGGAAGTTGTTGGGCATACCAAAAAATAATTTTCTAAGCAGAACAATCTGAGGTTAAAGATTTTTCAGTAACACAGTAAGAAGTTTGATAATTCCATTATCCATTTATTGAATTTAAGGTTAGGAAAATTTAAGAAATTCAAGTTTGAGGGCTTGACACTCTTCTCTAATCCAAATGCTTTTGATTTGAATGCATTATTCATGCTAATATTACATCTCATCTTCACTAGCCTCAAGAAAATGGCTTGAACAAAAAGTTCTATAAACAATCAGCCATGAAATGATTTTGCTGCGATTATCTGTAAAAGAGATCCCTGCTTTTTGTTAATAGAGACATTTTCATGAAAGATTGTTACTATAGCATTCATCATACAGTTCTGCTACATTTAACTTATCTAATGCTTCTATCTTGTTTCTGCAACATCAGTATTCTTCCTGACTGACAAATAGAGTACTATCATAAATAGAAGATTTTCTCTCAAGAACTGAAAGAAACAGTGTGAATGAAATAACTTCAAAGCAACAAGGATATTTTATTTCTGTAGTAATTCCCATGCAATATGTAACAAAGCAGTGGGAAATTATAGCACATAATCCAGCCTTGTGTGTTCCTTAGAAAATATACTCATTGTGGACCAGTCATTACAGATTACATCTGTAATCCCAGGACGTGGGAGGCTGAGATAGGAGAATCACAGTTTTGAAGCCAACCTCAGCAACATATCAAGAAAGACCCTGTTTCAAAACAAAACAAAACAAAACAAATTTAAAAAGGGTTAGGAATGTAGTTCAGAGTCATAACACCTCTGATTTCAATCCCTATTCATTACCACACACACACACATACATACATACATACACAGACACAGAAAAATGCTCATTATATAAACTAATTTTATATATCTGCCTTTTTTCTCATTAATAATTTATTTTACATTAATTGAATATTTACATTAAATTATAAAACTATATTATTAAAATTGTAAGTGATCATTTTAAACCAATATTTTTTCTCCTAAAAATTGTAGAATCATATACTAATACATTAGCACTCCTTTGAACAATGTTGCTTTATATGATATTTTTAGTTCTATGTAAGAAAACTGAGCAGAAAATAAATTTGTTCTCACATTTTGACCTTCTGATAGCCATGGATTCTCTGAAACATCAGACTTAAATAAAGAGTGAAAAATGGATTAAAATTTCTAATCTATATAGCCAAGTTTTGGGGAAAAACACAATTATTTATTAGTTACTATTACTATATTTTATAAAGATTATCCACTAATTTGTTTCTCAAGGGTTCATAAATTATTTAACATAGAAATATTTATTTATGCAAATTGCAGTTATAATTTCAAATATTGTCCTGTAATAGATACCCAGCTGTGTATTTGAATTAAAATTAATTTTATATATTTAGTAACTTACATATTTTTAAAATACAAGTTAATTGAAATGTTTAAAACAATTAATTCATTTAATTTTATTTTATTAGATAACAATGGCGAGTTGTCCAGTATTAGGAAAGAGGAAAAAGAAGAAACAAGGGAGGAGCACCAAGCACTGTGTGAATATTGTCTCACTTTGGACAAGTTAATTTGCTCTTTGATTTAGTTCACTAAAGAAGTCAAATCAGACAATCATTAACATAGTCTGTAAAATAAATGGTGTTGGCAAAACTGGTTAACTACATGCAGAAAAATTGGAATAAATCTCACTTTCTTACCCTGCACACAAGTCAATTCAAGATGAACCAAAGACTTGGAAATTAGACCAAAGACCTTGAGACTTTTTGAAGAGGGCATAGGTCCAACACTGCAACATATAGGCACAGATAAAAAATTTCTCAACAAGACCCAAAAAGCACAAGAAACTAGAAGATAAATCAATATGTGGGATTACATTAAACTAGAGCGCTTCTGTACAACAAAGAAAATTATCAAAAACCTCAACCAAGAGCCAACAGAATGAAAGAAGATTTTTGCCAAGTATTTCTTTGATTGGTGGCTAATATGTAGAATATACAGAGAATTCAAGAAACTCAGCACTAAGAAAACAAATAACCTAATCAAAAATGGGAAAGTAAACTAATAGACACTTCATGAAGAAAGGAATTCAAATGGCCAAAATGCATAAAAAAAATTCAACATCCATTAACAATCAGAGAAATGCAAATCAAAACTACCCTGAGATTTCACCTAACTCCAACTAGAATGGCAATCATTCAAAACATAAAGAACATAAAATGCTGGCGAGGATTTAGAAAAGTGGGAACTCTAATAGATTATTGGTGGTACTACAAATTTGTGCAACAACTCTGGAAAACAGTATGGAGTATCCTCAAAAGAATGGAAATGGATTTACCATATAATCCAGCAATACCAATTCTGCTGTCTACCAAAGAGAAAGAAAACCAAACTACCCAACTAATGGATGCATATCTATGTTCAGAGCTACACAATTCACCATTGTGAAATTATGGGACGATCCAAGATGTCCATCAACTGGTGAATGGATTACAAAACTATGAAATATGTACACAGTGGGATTTTACTCATCAAGAAAAACACAATTATGTCACCTTCAGGGAAATGGATAAAAGTGGAAGACATTATGCTAAGTGAGATGAGTCTCACAAAAAGTAAGAAATCAGATGCTCTTCTTAATTTGCAGAAGTTAGGGAGAAAATGGGTCATAGGAAGAACTCTAGATGAAGAAGAAGATACTATAAATGAGCAAGTAAGGCAACCTAACTGAGGGGATGGAAGGGGAGAAGAGGTAAATTCTCTAATGCACATAATATTTAACATATCAATATCAATCACCAAGATAAACATGAAAAGGAAGTAGGGGAAGGGCATGGAGTAGAAATTGGGCAAGAGCTAATTGGGTGATGTGAGCATGTGTATTTTCACCATTAGAGGTATGACTACATAGCCGAGCATGGTGGCACATCCTTGTAATCCCCATGCTTGTAAGGAGTACACAGGTTTGAATCCAGCAGCACTGGCTTAAGAGACCCTGTTTCCAAATAAAAAGTATAAAATAGGTCTGGGAGTGTAGCCCGGAGGCAGAAGGTTTCGAACTCAGTACCACCAAAAAAAAAAAAAAAAAAAAAAGAGGTATGATTACAATGCACCAATAAAAAAAAAATCTCAAGCAGAAGTGAACTGGTTCACATATGAACTGCAGATTATGTAGTTTTGTAAACATCAAATATTTAGTCTGCTTGTAGTTCCTGAAGCTAATTCTTTCAGTGTGAATTCTCATAAATGCAAAAACTAAACAAACACAATAAGGAATTTCAAACCAGAAGCAACAAAATAAGAGGCCCTTTTCAGTGATTTTTAAAGGTTTCTTTTTTCTTTTAAAGGTTTATTTTTTTTCCTTTTCTTTTCATGTTTTTCTTTTTCTTTTGAGTAAGAACTGAATCCAGGGATATTCTACCAAATATATACCCACAACCATTTTTTTTGTGTGTAATGCTAAATATTAACCTGAGGAGCATTATACCTCTGACCTACATTCCCAGCCCAATTTTATATTCTTTATTTTGAAACAGGGTCTCACTAAGTTGCAGAGGGCCTAAGTAGCTGAGGTTGGCCACAAACCTGCAATCCTCCAGTCTCAGTCTCCCAAGTATTGGAATTATAAGCATGTGCTACAATGCCCAGATGCATTTTTTTAATATAAGATCTCATGAAGTTTCTGAGGATCTCACTAAATTTCTGAGACTGGCTTTGAATTTGAGATCTTTCTGTTTCAGCCTCTCAGTTATTGAGACTGCAGGTATGAACCGTGATGTCACACCTCCATAATTTTTAACCAATAATTTCAAAGTTGCTAATCATAATAATTTAGTGTTTTACTAGGCATCTGATTGAATTCATAGTTTTCTTTTGCAGTAGAATATATTCTTATTGTTAGGTTGATCATAAAACACACCTTTGAGTTCAGTCCTGTTTAATTCATGTGGTCCTGCCACAATCATTACTAACCACCTTGTCCTTTTACTGGAATTTCATTTCAGGATTATAAATATTATCATTTCTCTATTCATATTTAGACTCTATTACTTTTCCAAATCTAGGGCAGGCCTAAATCCTTTTAGTGTGAGAAAATTCAGAAATGTGTGATGTCTAAACCCAACAGTTTCTACTCTGCTAATTTTTTGTTTCTCTCTGCTTTCCCTTCTCTCTTCTTTTCATACACATGTTA
Source organism: Muscardinus avellanarius (assembly GCF_963383645.1). Taxonomy (NCBI): domain Eukaryota; kingdom Metazoa; phylum Chordata; class Mammalia; order Rodentia; family Gliridae; genus Muscardinus; species Muscardinus avellanarius. The sequence goes on along the minus strand of NC_137787.1, from coordinate 114,689,666 downwards.
ATTCACACATAGAAGAACTCATCATGAACTCATCATGTTATCTTTTATGTTGACTTTCTTACTTCCCTTTTATAAGAGTCCTTGGGATTTTACTGGAGTTATTTTAATAATACTCCAATAATTTCAGCTTATCTCCATTTCTCAAGATCCTTTAGGTGTTTTCAAGATGCTCTTTGCCACCTTCAGAATACATAGATGACATATTCTTCAGTTACTGGGATGAGGATGTGAACACCTGTATGGACTGTTGTACCACTTCCTAGCCTCTACAAATTTATGTTTTTATGCCTGTGAAAGATACTCCCTCATTCTAATATTACCAGAGATTTCAACATATCCCAACTGCAGTGAAAATCTAAAAGCTTTTCTAAATAATTTGAAACATTTCTTACTGCATTTAACCAATTGAAAGCAATAATGACAAAACTTTTGGTATAATCCTGCTGTTGGTTTTATTCAGAGTCTTCTTTTGATTGTATTAATGTTGGTTTCTATTATTTATCACTTAATTCTGAAACCCAGTAGATATGAGTAAAAATAAATTAAAAATATAATTGATGAATCTCATCTTTTTTATTCCCTTCACAAAACACAAAAAAGTTATTTTAAGGCTATATCTAAGATATGGAAGACTGGAAGTATAATAATATTCTAGGGATGATCTGCAGAAAAACTACAACAAGCTGGATGATGCAATAATAAAGTGTATATATATATATATATATATATATATATATATGTAGTTGTTGTCTTATATAGATTTACAAAAGCAGGAAAAAAATTGAGGTGAATTTTGGCTGGAGATTATACTTGATAAACTATACAAAGCTCTGTTGACCTAAACTGAGATAATATAAAACATTTATTTTATAGATAATTTTGGAAATGAAGCAGTTTTTTGCTCAAGTCCACATATTATATGGTGAAACATTCTCTATAATTTAGTTCTTTTCTCATTTGAATATTCTACAACTTTTACCCAATGAATTGAAGGTAAAGGTACAGTCCATATTAAACTTTTAGTGATGTTTGAGATAGGTTGATACAAAAATTCATACTGTGATTATAAATATGCTCTGTTTTTCTCAAATATATTTTTCATACAGTAGCTTTGCGTTGCTCAAATATCTCTGATGCCACTATGTGATGCCCCCTGTAATAAATGACATCAGCAGCGTAGAGTGGCCTAGCTTTGTTCATTCTGGCCTCTGATGGCTTCCTCCTTTTCATCAGTCAGTCTCTCTCCCTCAACTCACCATAAAAACACGATCTTCCTTGCCTATCTCAGGTCAGAAAAGCCTCTCCCCTTGCTCTTTCCTCTGCCTGGGGTGCACCTCTGAAGTTACCCACTCTGCTGTCCCCCTTGTTTCCTGCAAGCCTTGATTCAAGTGTTTATCTACTTGCTGAGAATTTCTTTGGTCCCCGCTCCAAAACTACTGCTTCTTTCATCAACTCTTAACACCATACATACTACCACATTTTATAGCTTCAGAGTCTGTCTTAGAATACACCACTACCCCAATTTCTGCAGGTCATATTTAATCTTAGTGGCTGCTTTCCCTCTCCTTTTGGAATGTTTTCTCTAGAACAGCAGACTGTGTTGTGTTTTGTCTGTTTGTTCATTTGTTTGTTTGTTTGTTTACTTATTCAAAAGACCTCTGAAAGATGTGCTCTTGAACAAGTGTGCAAAACAAAGTGCCATTCACATTTACAAGAAACTAAACTTGGCATCAAATGTCAACCATTCTACATTTCTGCCCTTATTTCTAAAAGGTTCCCATTTTATACACCTCTTCTTTTTTTTTTTTTTTTTGTGGTACTGGCATTCCTGGAAGCCCTTCTACCTCTGGGCTACACTCCCAGACCTATTTTTACATTTTTTAAATTTGGAAACAGGGTCTCCTAAGCCAGTGCGCGTGGCTGGCTTCGAACCTGCTCGATCCTCCTGTCTCTGCCTCCCAAGCGGGGGGATTACAAGCATGCGCCACCACGCCCGGCTTATACACCTCTTCTAACACACTTAACTTATAAACATATTGTCACATATTTGAATTAATATGTTTTAGGTAAATTTACATAACTTTAACTAACTTAAAAATAAATCATTTTAATGTTTTAAAGTGAACACTTCACTGGTGTGTAGAACATTCACTTAATACTTCTATCAAATTCCAAAATATTTCTATCACTCCAATGTAAACCCAAGAGCTATTCAGCAGTTTCAGTCCACCCCTCCCACTTCTCAGATCCTGGCAACACCAATATACTTTGTTTCTGTAGATTTGCAAATTATCAGTACTTCATCTAAATGAAATTGTGCAAGCAATATTCTGCATCTGGCTCTTGGCCATTGTGTAATATTTTGATGAACATCACATTGTAGCACAAATCAGCTCAACATTTCATTTTAAATATTATTACATTTTAGATACTTTAATTTATCTATTTATTCTTAGATAGATAATAATAGAGTTTCATTTTTCACTTTTTGATGACAGTGAATAGTGCTTCTTTTAACATGTATGAAGGTTGCTTTCAATTGGCTGTTTTTAGTTTTGTGGATATTCTATCCAGAGGTGCCATTGTGAATTCTCTATATCTAACTTTTTAAAAGACTGGAAAACTGTTATTGTAGTATCTGAACAATTTTATATCCCCACCACAAATTTAGGATAGTTCAATGATAATTACAAAAAACCCTCCACATGTTAGATTCTATGTAAAAAAAAAAAATTGAGTCATACTACTGGGTTGAAAATGTTATCTCATAAACCAGGCATGGTGGCACACACTTGTAATCCCAGTGCTTGGAAGGCTGAGACAGGAGGATTGAACAGGATTGACGCCAGCCTCAACTACTTAGTGAGGCTTTCGGCAACTTAGTGAGACCCTGTTTCCAAATAAATTATAAAATAAGTCTTGGAGTACCCAAGTAAACCAAAAATAAAAAAAGTTATCTCACTTTAATTTTGATTTGCATTTTCCTATAAAATGATGTTCAACATTTTCATTTTCTTTTGAATATATATATATATATATATATATATATAGTATTACTATAGTATATTACATTATACAAGTTAAATATATTAATATGCCATATTAATATATGATATATATTTATATGCATATTATTTGAAAAAATGTCCAAGTTCTTTGCCATTTTTCAATTTGATTATAGTATTTTTAGTTAGTTTATGAGATATATGATTTGCAAATATTTTAACTATTTTATAGGATATGTTTTTAATTTTCTTGATAATTTATACTGATTTTATAAAAGGTTTTAATTTTGATAAAATTTAATTTATCTTTTTTCTTTAGTTGTCCATATTGTTGGTGTTGACTAATAATTTATTGCCAAGTCCAAATTCATAAATATTTTGTTTTCTTAATTATAGATTTTATGTTTGTTAATTCATTTGAAGTTTTGTTTTGTTTTGCACCGGGTATAAGAATAAGGTTTAAATTTATCCTTCTGTGTGTAGATTTCCAGTTGTTGCTGGGCACTGTGGTGCAAGCCTTGTAATCACAACACTTGGGAGGCTGAAACAGGTGGACGACAGTTTCAAGGCCAGCCTTAGAAACTTATCTAGATCTTTAGCAACCGAGAAAGATCCTGCATCAAGGAAAAAAACCAAACCAAACAAAACAAAAAAACTATGATGGTTTCTCAAGAGAAATGCCTTTGTATTTAATCTCTAGTGTCAATAAATGAATAGATAAATAAGCAAATAAATACTAGTTTTAACTGCTAAAAATGATCTTGGTGTCTTTGATATGCCATATAAAATCATGTCCATAAATATGTGGGATTATTTCTGGACTCTCTATTCTGGTCTATTGGTGTACATGTTTGTTCTTAAGTGAAACACTGTTTTGATTTTTGTAAGTTTTTTAAGTTTAAAATTTTGAAGTATAAATCTTCTATTTTTTCTTTTACAAAATTATTTGGATAGTCAGGGACTTTCACAATTTTATATGAATTTGTGAATATATTTTTAGGTTTGGCAAAAATATTTAAATTTTGAAGAATATTTCTTTAAATATGTACATTTATTTAGATAATATTGTCATCAAAATGGTACTAATAAGTTTTTTTCCATCTGGATGTTCTTTAATTTCTTTTAACAGTGTTTTGTAGTTTTCAGTGAACAGATCTTCCTTTTCCTAAACTGTATGTGTTCCTATATTTTTTATTCTGTAGTTTGCCATATTTTTTGGGGGGGAAGGTTCTGGAGATGGAACCCAGAGGCATTCTATTTCTGAGTTACATCCCCTGTCCTATTTTTATTCTTTATTTTGAAACAGGGTCTCACTAAGTTTCAGAGGGCCTAAGTAACTGAGGCTGCCCTTGAACTGTGATCCTCCAGTCTCAGCCTCCTGAATGCCGGGATTACAAGCGTGCACCACAACACCTGACAGGTTGCCATTTTTTAAGGTAACAGTTTTTTAATTTCACTTTTAGAATGGTCATTGCAAGTATATAGAAACACAGTGATTTTGAATTCTACAAATTTTCTAACATTGTTATTAGCATTGATTATTTTTGTGTGAATTATTTTGTCTTAACTATACAATAAATATCATTTCATCTGTAAATTGAAGTTATTTTCTTTATAATTTATATGCCTTTTATTTCTGTTTTTTTATTTCTGTTTAATTTTTAGTTGCTTTAAGTAAGACTTCTATTATAATTATGAATATAATTTCTGAAAATAAGCATCCTTTATATTAGATATTAGAGGGAGATATTTCAGTCTTGTGCCTTTGAGTATGATATTAGTTGTGAGTGTTTCATAAACACACACTTGATAATATTGATGTTTTGTTTTATTTCTAATTTGGTGATGTACTCTTGTGAGATTTTTTTACAAAAAAATTTGGTGCTATTTCTGCATCTATTGAGATAATAATATATTTTTATAAATGTACTGATTAATTTATTGTCTTACCTAGAACCATGCTCCTATTCATAATAAATATTTTACTTGGTTCCAAGAAAATTTATTTTAATATTTTATGATATTTGGTTTGTTAGTGTTTGCTGCAATATTTGTATTTGTAATTGTCTTTTAGGTTCTAAATTTAATTTGGCTTTGGCACCACATCTTCTAATTTTTGGGAAAAAAAAAAAGGTATTTATTTTTTTGTTCAATTTTTTGTTAGAATTCACCCATGGGCACATGTAAGTCTGGGGTTTTCTGTTTTTAGAGCTTAATTTATTTTGTATTATTTATTTTTTTCCACTCTTCACACATACATTGGTATTTTAATGTTTTTCTGAATCATTTTGGTAATATTTATCTCTCTAGAATTTTTTTTTATTCCAGAGATGTAATATGATTTGTTGGCATGTAGCTATCACGGACTTTTTCTGTAGTTCTTTTGATTTTTGTAGCCATATGTCCCTATTTTTATTTTATGTTAATTATTTGTATGTTTTTTATATTTTGTCAGTTCTAGCTTAAATTTAAATTTTCTCAGTTTTAAAGAATAAACTTTTGATTTTATTGATCTCTCTACTGCATTTTTACTGTTTTTATTTTTATTTTTATTAGTGTTCTATTTTTTCTATTTAAGTTTAAATAGATTACTGATTTAAGATTCAATTTCTTTCTCATTGTTAATAGTAAGTAGTTACTGCTATAAATTTTTCTCTCGGTACTGTTTTTGCTGCATCCAAAATATTTCAAAATAATTCTTTTATTTTATTTATCTCTTGGTATTTTCTAATTTATTTCTTTTTTGATTTTTTGTCTTCTAATAAAATCTTTATTATTTGGATTCCACATAGTTGTGAATTATCCAGTTTTTTATCCATTTATTTTTGGGTTTATATTATTATTATACCTGGAAAATATTCATTGTTAATGGTATTTTAAGTTCATTTATCATAACCTGTTTTGTGGACCAAAATGGTCTGTCATGAAGAATATTATTATGCACTGCTGTGCAAGAGTGTTCTTCTGTTTGGTGGGATGTTCTAGAAGGTCTTTCAGATCTAGATAGTTAGCAGTATTGCTTAACTTCTCTATTTCTTAAATTTAATCCTTAGTCTAGGTATTTTACTCATTAAAGGCATTATTTGAAATGTTTCATTTTAAAAACTGTCCAATTCACTATGTGCATTCAGCGTATTTCTGTCCAATTTAGATATGCATTCAGTTTTGACTCTTTGAGTCATCATTTTTTTTGAAGGCACTCACACCATACAAAATTTTATATTAAATAAATGTTTGTAATTATATTCTATGTGAGCTGTGAGGAAGAAACTCCTGTAGAAAGCTGTCTTTGGTCACAATGAAAGTGGAAGAGCTTTCCATATATCTGCTTTTACTGTCTCTTAAATGTAGACGTATAGGTATCTATCTATCTATCTATCTATCTATCTAATCTATCTATCTATATGTTCTATCTGTTTATGTATCTATCATCTATTTATATTTATATGTATACATTTTTAAAGATACTTCATATCAGAAGCAGAAATAAGCAACTTCTAATCAACCAAATACACCATGATGACTTAATGATCATTGCATTCGTTTATTTTTATAACAGAAACAGTTTGCTTTTTGTGAGAACAGATGTATCTGTGATTATTTGCACTGAAATACCCAAACATTGAAGTGAAGCAGCAATTTGCAATTGCTGCCTGAAACTGCTCTTAAATACACAATTAGTGAACAATGAAGAGCTCATTACCTCTTACATCTTTACAGTCAAGGAAACAATTAAAATTGGCGGTGTGAAAACACACACAGATAAAATCACATACACATAAACACACATCACACTATTTTAAATATCCCCCAAACTGGAAAACATCTGCTATCATATTAGGTACTCTTCAGTAAATGAAAAAAAAAAATCTTCAGAACTTTATTTGTTGTTTGGTACCACTTAACTTTTTGACAGATATTTTAATTTTTATTATTTTAAAATAATAAAATATGGGAAACATTAATAAAAAAGTTCATAAAAAGTAAACCCACTTTCTTTGTGATCTGGTAAACTGTTGCCAGATTAGCTACACTTCTCTAGATGATAATAAGACACTTATTTATAGCATTTTTTCCAAACTAGAAGTTGCACCTTCACTAGCTTTACCCACTTTTGTGCAAATGGAGGATACCAATGTTAACAATACACTTCCCCACATCATCTGATTCTCTTTTAACAGATAAACTACAATGGCAAGTGGGACTCTCCTTGCTATGCAGAGGTCAAATAATTCTATCTTCATCAACATCATTTTATTTGAGAGAATTTTTTATGCCTTCTCATTCCTCCAAAGTTTGTTTTTTCTCATTTACTTTTAGTGGAGCATTTCTTCTCCCACTGAGATGTGATGAGAATATATTGTGCTAGAATTAAGTAGTGATGAATTAAAACTTGGTTACATAGTTTTTTGTATTACTGGCAAATTTTAGTCATGTAGATTTTTGTGCCAAAATTTTCTTTTGAGTTTATTTTATTTTTATTTTTTATAATTTTATTTTATTTTATTTTTTATTGGTATATTATGTTCATACATCATATTGGGGTAAAAACTTGTGTGGACATCTTAATGAAGTACAAGATGGTAGAAGCATACATGCACATATCTCTCATTTCATCCTTTTCCAATTCCCATCCCACACCCCTCCCCACTATCTCCTTCTCATGTATGGCTTAATAAATAACTTTGAAATGTTTGTGAGAGGGACTTCCAGGAAGATGGCAACTGAGAGAAGCTGCATTTACTAGTCCTGCTGACACCTGATATCCATTGCCTCAAAAACAATGCTCTAAAAATCCAGAAAATACTATCAATAGATGAATAAAAACAATAAATAGAATGGACTGAGTAAAAGAAGATTAGAAGGCCAAACAGAACAAAAAAGAAACATGCACGTCTTGCAGCAGCAGGCACCATGCTGGTGCCATCTTGCCTCACAACACATGACTTCAAGAGACAAAAAAGGAAAAACAAGGACCTGAAGTAAGGGGCTTATAACTCATCAGTTCTTTCTGTGCAAAGACCAGCTACAACTTTCAAAAGTCCAGCTCACCATGTCCTTCAGGGATCCAGAGCAGAACTCAACACCAGAAAAGAAACCTGCTAGCCTAGCTGCTTAGTATACCAAGGTGGCTCCATCTTGCCAGCAGAGGCTAAGCTCACTACAACAGCCAGAGATCCAGACCAGGATGCACCAAAATTGTAAGTGAAACTGTGGTCTCTGCAGGAGAATGTCCAATGCTGTACCCCCAAGGACTCAGGCAGCCTTGACAAACTTCCTGGGTCCTAGATTTTGTATTTCAACCCAGTAAAAAAGTAGTGTTGGCAGATTACCACACTCTCCAAAGATCCAAAAAGGTTCTTAATAAAACCATAAGTGAAGTCACAGTTCCCATGGAAAGCACCCAGCCTGTTGACCCCAGGGATTCATGCAGCCCCAATAAACTCCCTGGGTATAAAACTTTATATTACAACCTGGGTAAAATGGGATTGGGGTCTGCTGTTGGACATAGTAGAGGCTCAGACAGACTCAGGCTCTGTTCAGTGGAAAGTGTGGGGGGAAATCTATGATTAACACTAGACCCAACTAGTAGGATTTCCAGGATAACCACAGACATCCCAATTATGGTTAGTGGGGAGAAGTCAGACCAGCCCAGTTCTAGCTGTGGAGAATAGGGACTACTACATAGAGTTTGGTCTAATAGGCATATGCCACCAACAGAGGAAGGAAGAGACTGGACTCCAAATCTGTGGAAAACATGGAGGGTTAACTTCACATAATACTAAATCCAGACCCATTGATATTCACCAATGACATAGACTGAGAAAGACACAGAGAACCAGACTCACAGCAAGAAATATGCTGGTGACACTCAGTATCTGCACAGAAAGATACTGCAGAGGGCCTATTTACTGAATAGTCATTTATTTTTAGAGTTTCATTAATTTTTGGTTGGTGTTGTTTGGGTTTTTGTTTTGTTTTGTTTTTTGTTTGGTTTTGTGTGTATGTGTGTGAGTGTGTATGCCTGCTTATTTTTTTTAACCCTCTTCCCAAAACCTCTCCCATGCTTCTTCTATTATACATACCTACTCTCTCCTTTTATTTTTTCTTTTTATCTCTCACTTGTCTTGTACTAAATCCACTACATATTACTATACCAGAAACTCTATATTGGTTACTAAGATATTACTACATTCTTACTATTTCTAATCTCTAGTATATACTACCTCACCACACTCATACTCTCATTCTATTTTACCCTATCTGAGACTTTACCCTATTCTTTCATTATTCCTTCACTTCCCTTTTTACTATGCCTTCATTGTTGAATACAGTACAACTTTTCCTTGGATATACCAGCTAACATGTAGATACTAAGAGAAATCTATCAAAAGCAACAAATATAAACTTTTGAAACCATGAGAAGGAGGAACAACAAGGAAGCAATGCACATCCACAATCCCACAGTAATAGAGCCTGATAACAGAATTGAAGAGAACTCCAGAAGGTCAAATCAAGAATGTAACTGTAAAAATAATATAGGATTTCCAAAAATAATTTAAAGAGAGTCTAAAAGAAATAAAGGATACAATCATTGAATTAAAGGCATCAATTCAAACTATAAGCAATCAATTAGAACACATGGAGAATGGAATCTCACTCCTAGAAGATGATCACTACAAAAATAAATGTATAGTTTATAACTTAGAAGAAAACAATTTGACAGCAGGAATTGAACAATGAATAAATATGGGCCCATCTTACAAAAGCTAACCTAAAAATAATTGGCATAGAGGAGAGAATGAAAGGTGAAACAAAAGGGTTCTACAATCTTTTTAATGAAGTAATAGCAAAAACTTTTCCAAACATAAAGCAAGAGGTCGATACACAGGTACAGGAAATTTATAGAACCCTCTTTAGATAGGATCAGAGAAAATGTTCCTCACACAACATAATAGTCAAAATGACTATTATAGAAGACAAGGAGAAAATCGTAAAGGCAACAAAAGACCAAGTGACATTCAGATGGAAACGAATTAGAATCACTCCAGACTTTCCAAACCAAGTTATGAAACCCAGAAGGTCCAGGAGTAACATATTCCAAACTCTGAAAGAAATCAATTTGCAGCCAAAAATTTCCTACCCAGAAAAACTATCTCTCAAATTAAATGGGGAAATAAAAATCTTCCATGACAAACAGAAGTTACAGGAATTGATGTCTTTAAAACTGGTGCTAGAGAAAATACTCAGAGACTAACTAAAATGAAGAAATAAGTAATACATACCATAACCAGAGAAATAAAATTTTCCATCCAGCAGACAACTAAGCAAAGAAGAACAAACAGTATTTTAAATAAAAGTAAAATCTTAACATGTTAGGAACAAAAAACATCTCTCAACAATCACACTGAATGTATATGACCTCAAATCTCTAATAAAAAGACATAAGTGAAAAAATAAATTTTAAAAAAAGACCCGTCTAGCTGATGCTTGCAAGAAACACACCTAATAGTTAAGATAGTAACAAACTTAAGGTAAAGGGGAGGAACAAGGTAATTCCTGTAAACAGAACTAGAAGTAAAGCAGGAGTAGCAACAATATCACACAAGTTAGACTTCAAGGCCAAGCTTATTAGAAGAAACAAAGGTCATTTTACTGGAAAAAGAAACAATTAAGCAAGAAGAAATAACAATAATCAACATTTATGCCCTAAACATAGGTGCAGCTACTTTCATAAAACAAACTTTTTGTAAAATTAATCAAACATACATTCTAATACGATAATACTGGGAGACTTCAAAATCCTTTTCACACCATTAGACCAATCTTCTAGATAAAAGGTCAGATGCCTCAGATCTAAAGCACCATTATTAATCAAATGAACGTGTTAGACACATATAGAATATTTCACCCAACTACAGCAGAGTTCACATTTTTCTTCACTGTTCACAGAACCTTTCCAAAATATATCCCATCATGGGCCACAAAATGAGCACTAGCAAATTCAAGAAATGTGACATATTTCCTATGTTTTTCAGACCATAATGGAATAAAATTAGAAATCAACTATATAAAGATACAGAGAAAACACATAAAAATGTGGAGAATGAACACTATATCGCTGAATGAAGAAAGGGTCATAGAAGAAATAAAGGATAAAATAAGACATTTTTAAAAACAAACAAATAGAGACACAACATATCAAAAACTCTGAGTCACTTTGAAGGCAGTATTAAGAAAATGTTCATAGCACTGAGTGCTCACATAAGAAAAATAGAAAATCATCAAATAAATAACCAATTAAAACACTTCAAAGCCCTTGAAAAACAAAAACAATCTAACCCCAAGACCAGAAGATGACAGGAAAGTATTAAAATCACAGCAGAAATCAATGATGTAGAGAAATAAAAAAATACAGAAAATCAACAAAACCAAAAGCTGGTTTCTCAAAAAAATAATAAAAAATAAATAATCCATTACCCAACCTAACTACACAAAAAAGAGAATCAACCCAAATTACAAAGATAAGAGATGAAAAAGGAGATATTACTGCTGACTGTGTAGAAATCTAGAGGATTATCAGTAACTACTTTGAAAAGCTATACTCCAACAAAACGAAAAATCTGGATTAGAGGTTGACTTTTATATGTTTAAGTACATTGTGTGTTTTAGAGAATTTCAGGGAAGGAGGGGTGGGGAAGGAATGGGGTGGGAATTGGGTAGCGGTTAAATCAGTGATGTGTACATGTTTGTACACATAAGTTTTTTACCCCAATATGATATATGAAAATAATGTACCAATAAAATTTTTTAAAAATAAAAAAATTTGTAATAAAAGATGAAAAGTCTGGGCTGGGCATGGTGGCACACGCTTGTAATCCCTGCACTTGGGAGACAGAGACAGGAGGATCGCGCTGGTTCAGAGCCAGCCTTGCTGGATTAAGAGACCCTGTTTCCAAATAAAAAAATATAAAAATAGGTCTGGGAGTGTAGCCCGGAGGTAGAAGGGCTTCCAGGAACCCTAGTACCACCAAAATAATAATAATAATAATAATAATAATAATAATAATAATAATAGTCTGAAGGAAATTGTCAAATTTCTAGATAAATACAATCTGTCTAAAATGAGTCAAGAAGATATAAAAAATTTAAAGCAACCAATAGGAATCAAAGAGATTGAAAAATCAATAAAGAGATTACCATCAAAGAAAAGCCCAGGACCAGATGGTATCCCAAGTGAACTCTATAAAACCTTTATAAAAGAGATAATCTCAATACTGTTCTATCTATTTCAAGAAATAAAAAAATGGGACTTTCCCAAAAATATTCTATGAAGCCAATATCACATTAATACCAAAACCATATAAAGACAGTTAAAGGAGGAAAACTATATCTTTGATAAACTTGGATGCAAAATTTCTAACCCCAAACTAGCAATTCACATTCAAAACTACATCAAGAAAGTCATACACCATGACCAGGAAGGCTTCATCCCAGATGCAAGGCTGGTTCAACATACAAAAATAAATCCATGTAATTCATCATATAAACAGAACCAAAGACCAAAATCACATGATCTTATCAGTAGATGCTTAAAAACACTTGATAAAATTCAACATCCATTTATGATAAAAGCACTGCAGAGAATCAGAATAGAAGGAACATATCCCAACATCATAAAGGCACTCTACAATAAGCCCACAGCCAACATCATATTAAATGGGGAAAAATCTCGAGAATTCCCCCTAAAAACAAGAAAAAGAAAAGGATGACCATTATCACCAGGTCTCTTCAATATAGTACTTGAGAATGAAAAAATGCTCAACATCATTGGCAATCAGAGAGATGCAAATCAAAACTACCCTGAGATTTCACCAACTCTAATTACGATGGTAATAATTCAAAACAAAAACAAAAACAAAAACAAATTCTGATGAGGATGTGGAGAAGTGGGAATGCTAAAACATTGTTGGTGGGATTGCAAATACTGCAACCACTTTGGAAAACAGTATGGAGGATTCTCAGAAGAATGGGAATGAACTAACCATTTGACTCAGCAATATCACTTCTGGTTATCTACCCAAACGAAAGAAAAACAAATTACTAAACTAATGCATTTGTGTCTATGTTCATAGCTGCACATTTCACTGTTGCCAAATTATGGACCCAGCCAAGATGTTCATCAACAAAGGAATGAATTCCAAAACTGTAGGATATGTACATGATGGCATTTTACTAAACTATAAAGAAAAACACAATTACATCATTTACATGGAAATTAAGGAAACTGGAGGATATTATGATAAGTGAGATTAGTCAGTCACATAAAATAAGAAATCAGATGCTTTACTTAATATGCAAAAGCTATGGAGAAATGGTAACAGGAGGAACTCTAGAGAAAGAGATCCTATAGAGGAGCAAACAAGATGACCTAACTGAGGGGATGAAAAGAGGGAAGGGGGAAACTCTCTAAAGCACATGATGTACTTAAACATATCAAAGTACTAAGCCAAGAATGGGAAGGAGGGATGGGAAGGGAATGGGTTGGGATTGGGTAAGGGCTAATTGGGTGATATGTGCATGTATGTCTCCACATGTCTTTTATCCCATTAAGATGTATGGATACAATACACCAATAAAAACTTTTAAAAAAGAAATGTTTGTGAATGTACATTATGTACATTAGAGAATTTTTCTTTCCCCACTAACTGCTCCTCACTTAGATCACCTTATTTGTTCATCTATGGTTTCTCCTTCCCAAATCTACTTTCTCCTAAGACCCTTTTTTTGCCTTGGGTTCCACATATTAGGGAGTAATATTAGGGAGTAATGTATCCTACATTTTACTCTTTGTGACATATTAATCTCACTTGTGGTAATGTTCTCCAGTTTCATTAATTTCCCTGTAAATAACTTAATTGTTTTATTCTTTAAGGTTGAGTAAATTTCTGTTGTGAAGATATGTGTAGTTTTGTAATTCATTCATTTCTTGATGGTCATCATGGTTGGTTCCATAGTTTGGCATTTGTAAATTGTGCAGCTATGAACATATATATGCATTTGTTTGGTAGATACTTTTTGGTAAATATCCAGAAGTGGTATTGCTGGATCTTAAGTTAGGTTCCTTCCCATTCTTCTGAGGATTCTCTATACTGTTTTACAATGGGTTGCACTAATTTTAAATCCCACTACAATGTATTAAAGTTTTCACTTCTTTACATGCTTACCAGCATTTTTGGTTGTGTTTTGAATTATTGCAATTCTAGTTGGAGTTAGGCAAAATCTCACAGTAGCTTTGGTTTGAATTGCTAATGATGTTGAAAATGTTTTTATACATTTATTTTCCATTTGAATTTCTTCTTTTGTCAAGTGTTTATTTAATTCATTTTCTCATTTTTATTGATTTTTTCCATAGTGGTAAATCTTTGAATGTGTATTTCTAGAGAAACAGTTGGTAAAAAAATGTTTATTTATTCCATTATGTCAGCTCTCTGTTTAGGTTCTTCATAGTTTGTTTTTCTGTACAGAAGCAATTTCATGTGTTGATATCCCTTTTAATTTCTTGTGCCTTTGGGTTCTTGTTGAGAAAATGTTTACCTATGTCTATGTGTTGAAGTATTTGACTTTTTCCCTCTTTAAGGAGCTTCAATGTCTGTGGTCTGATTCCTAATTATTTGATCCATATTAACTAACTCTTGTGCAGGGTGGGAAAGTAGGGTTTCTCTTCATTTATCCGCATGTGGTTAACCAGATTTGTGAACATCATTTATTAAAGAGGATATCTTTTTTCTTCAGTTTATGTTTTTAGCTCCTTTGTAAGAATTCAATTGGCTGTAAACATGTGGATTTTTAACTGAGTCTTCTAAGCTACTTTATGTAATTTTTTGTTCAAATACCATGTTACTTTTATTACTATATTTTAGTAGTACACTTTGAAGTCAGGTATTGTGATGCCTCCTACATGGTTCTTGTTACTAGGAACTATTTTGTCTATTCTTGTTTTCTTGTTGTTCCAAATAAACTTAATGAATAATTTTTATATCTCTGAGGAATACCTAAGTAATTTAATGGGTACTGTATTAAATAGTCAATCAAAATTATGAAAAAATGCCTATTTTAATAATATTTATTTTGCCTATTCAAGAAGATAGAAGATCTTTTCATCTCCTAAGGTCTTATTAAATTTCTCTTTTCAATGTTTATAATTTTAAGGGTAGAATTTTTTATCTCCTTTGTTAGGTTTATTTCTATGTATTTTATTTTTTTGTGGGTTATCCTGAGTAAAAGTGCTTTCTGGATTTTTTTTTCCAGTAGATTTATGGTTGGAATACAGAAAAAAATATTTGATTTGTCTTAAGAATGATTCTATATGCAGACAATTTGCTAAATTTTTTCATCAATTCTATTGATTTTTGGTTGAATTTGTTGTGTCTTGTAAGTATAGTGTATGTCATTTTCAAATAAAGATAATGCTATTTCTTTTTTTGTTGCTATTTGTATTCCTTTGATTTTCTTCTTCTTTCTTATTGCTCTGGCTAGAGTCTCCAGTAATATATTGAAAATAATTGGTGATAATAAACATCCTTGTCATGTTCCTGCTTTTAGGGGGAATTCTTGCAGGTTTTCCCCATTTAATATGATATTGGCAATGGGCATATTGTATATTGCCTTTATGATTTTGAAGTATGTTTCTTTTATTCCAATTCTCTGTAGTGATTTTAACATAAATGGGTGTTAAATTTTTGTTGAATTCTTTTTCATCATTTATTAAAATGATCATGTGATTTTGTCATTTGTTCTGTTGATATTATAAATTACAAAGAATGATTATTGTATGTTGAATCTGCCTTGTATCCCTGTAATAAACCCTACTTGATCATGGTCTATAATATTCTTGACTTTTTTTGTATGTGTGTTGCTTGTATTTTGTTTAGCAGTTTTGCTTCTTAGATCATCAATAATATAGGCCTATAGTTACATTATAAATTAGAAATTTTCTTTGGAAAAACATTTGGTATTGGAATTTTATTTGATGGTAGGCTTTTTATTACTGGCTTAATCTATTTATTTATTTATTTATTTATTTATTTATTTATTTATTGGTTGTACTGGGGTTCCTGGAAGCCCTTCTACCTCTGGCTACATTCCCAGAACTATATTTTTTTATTTGGAATCAGGGTCTCTTAAGACAGCACGGCTGGCTTCAAACCTGCCCGATCCTATTGTCTCTGCCTCCCAAACACGGGGATTACAAGCGTGCACCAGCATGCCCAGCTATGGTTATTAGTTTAATTTAAAAAGGTGTATGTGCCGGGTGTGATGGCGCACACTTGTAATCCCTGCGCTTGGGAGGTGGGGACAGGAGGATCGCGCAGATTCGAAAGCCAGCCGCATTGGCTTAAGAGATCATGTTTCCAAAAATAAAATTGGTCTAGGAGTGTAGCCCAGAGGTAGAAGGGCTTCCAGGAACTCTAGTAACACAATAAATAAATAAATAAATAAATAAATAAATAAATAAATAGGTATATGTCTAGAAAATTATTAATTTCTTCTAAAATTTTCAATTTGTTGGACTATAGTTTTTCAAAGTAATTTCTAATTTTCTAAAACCTTTATAGAAGAAGTAATAACACTACTACTCAATATATTCTGTGAAATAGAAAGAAGCAGGTCTCTCCCAAATACATTCTATGAAGCCAACATTATATTAATACCAAACCAAATAAATAAAACTCAAGTAAAGAAAACTATAGCGCTATATCTTTGATAAGATTACAATCAAATATACTAAACAAAATATCAGCAATATATATTCAAAGCCATATCAAGGTCCAGGCATGGTGGTGTACACTTGTAATCCCAGGATTAGAGAGGTGGAGAATGGAGGATTGCAGTTCATGTACACCCTCAGCTATTTAATGAGGCCCTTTGCAACTCAGTAAGATCATGCTTTAAAAAAAATTAAAAGGATCAAAAAATATGACTGGGAGTGCATCTTCCACCCCCAGTTTTGCAGAAAAGAAAAGAAAAAGAAAATCATACACCACAACTAAGTAGGAAGTAGGTTTTATCCCAGGGATACAAGGCTGGTTCAACATACAAATATTAGACTATGTAATTCATCACATCAACAAAACCAAAGATAAAAATCACATGATTATTTTAAAGGACATTGAAAAAGCATTCACCAAAAATCCAACCTCTATGCTAAATGAACTAAAGAAAATTGAAATTAAATAAATTTAGCTCAACATCATAAAGGTATTACAATATTCTCATACCCAACATCATATTAAATGAGAAACAAACCTGCAAGAATTTCTCCTAAAAATAAAAAATGGCACAAGGATATTTATTTTCACCACTTCTTTTTAATATAGTACTTGGGACTATAACCATAGGAATAAGGTAAAAGAAGAAAATCAATGTAATACATATAGTAAAAAAAAAAAAAAAAAAAAAAAAAAAAAAAAAAAAAGAACTAAATGCTCTGAATTCCTATGCTGCCAGGGTAATACCTTTTTTTTTTTTTTTATCACATCTTATTTAGTAGTTTGGATTGATTCTCGTTTTTTTTTTTTTTTTTTTTTTTTGGTCATGTTGGCTAGTAATTTATCAACCTTGTTTATTTTTATGTTGAGAAATCATCTTTTAGTTTTGTTAATTTTCTGTATTTTTCTCTACTCTGTTGAATTCTGCTCTGATTTTAATATTTTTCCTATCTGCTACTGGCTTTGGGGTTAGACTGTTTCTTTATTTCAAGAGCTTTGCAGTATCATTAGGTAATTAATTTGATGATTTTATTTATTTTTAAATTTTTAAATTTTTTATATTTTTTGCGTGTTTGGGGATGGAACACAGGGGTATTCGACCTCTGGGCTATACCCCCTGCCCTAATTTTTTTATTCTTTTTATTTTGAAACAGGGTCTCGCTGAGTTGCAGAGTGCCGAAGGCCAATTCAGTCTAATCGGGGCGCAAGTCCACTCGCGATTGAGAATCTCAGCAAAGATGGGGAAGGATAGAGTGAAATACTGCAGCCTCTTGTCTACAGTGATTCTTTCCCTTTTAGGGACTAAATTTCTTTAAGTCCCTAATGACGGCGCTCTTGGGAAGAATCTGATATGGACAAGAGCCTTTTGAGCTAATGACACTTTATTACAAGAACCCCGAAAAATTTATACCCTTCACCAGTAAAGTTAATAATAAGAGAAAAGGAAGTGAATGCAATCACTGTGAAACAATAGTGAATGGCATGTAAACAAAGCTAAAAAACTAGTCCAGCTTTCATCTGGCTTTTGGCTTTCAAGAGATTAACTCCGGATCTTCTTCCAGACCTTGCAGACAAGCAGTTCCAAAGGGCAATCTTCCAGAAGAAACGGGCACGCCCAAGGATTGGAGGCTTTTCGGGGAATCTTCTTTAACTTTCTTGGAACTTTCCATCTTTTGGGCTCAGTCCATATGGCAGGCATGGGGGGATGTGGCGATTCAGGTGGATGTGATAAAAAGTTCTTCCAGGTGTTGTTGCCTTGCCCTCTAAAATCTGAAATCTTAAGCAAACTCACAACACAGTTTGGCAGACAAACACCAAAAATATCAGATACACTTCCTTAGCTGTGAAACAATTTTCCCCAAATGATAGGCTTATTAGAAACCTATTCATCTTATAAATAATCCATATTCCTGTCCCAGACCCTTTGCAATATCTTTTCCTGGGCCACGTGGCGCCCCTCCCATCTCGGGCAGGGCTCATACTGGGTGTAAAGGTCAAGAATCTTCCTAGCCTTCAGCTCCATTGTATTGGGCAGTATTAGTTGCTCATAAAATGGGTTGCTTTGATGTTACACTCAACGTTTGTCTTTCTGTATCTGGGCAGGATCACAAAGAGAGGTAAATAGAGGCATTGGGTCGCCTCACCCTCTAGGTTAGTTATTGATTAGGTTGAGGGTCAAAGATTGAGAGGAAATCTGCATTTGTCATTACTGACTGGAATGCTACCACTGCATCTAATCTTTAACTAAGTTCTTTTACCATCTGAACAAATAGAGGTTTGGACGAATTACCAGAAATTTTATTTTCCACGGACTCAGTTTCTCTCACAGTCCTGATCTTACACCACCGGAGCAATTCATGTGGAGAGTTAAAAGAATACTAGAAGAATAATAGTTATGAAAGAATATCTAAAAGTGGAGAGTACTTTCGGCCAGCGACCACACCTTCTCTCGGGGCTATTTCTCACTTTAAGATTCTGCCTATGGACCGCATGAATAATAACAATGCAGATGCTGAGAGGGCGTGGCTTTTGCTGGTATCTGCAGCAGAGGGCCTCACTAAGTAGCTGAAGATGTCCGCGAACCACGATCCTCTGGTCTCAGCCTCCCAAGTGTGGGGATTACAAGCATGCATCACCAGGCCCAGCTTGATTTTATGTTCTCATGTGGACTTTCAGTGCTATTAATTTTTCTCTTAATATGGCCTTCAGTGTGTCCCCGAGATTTTGATGTGTTGTGCCTCTCTTTTTATTTTTTTCTAAGACTTTCTTAATTTCACCCTTACTTCTTCTATGACAGATTCCTCATTCAACCATCTGTTGTTTATGTATTTATTCTGGGTGTTCTTATAGTTGATTTCTAATTTTATTCTATTGTGATTTGAAAAGATACAAAGAAGTATCCCACATTTGTTTTTGAATTTTATAGTGCTCACTTTGTGCTTTAGAATGTTGTTTTATTTTGGAGAAAGTTCCATGAGCAGCTGAGAAAAATGTAAACTTTGCTATAGTTGAGTAAAATATTTTGTATTTGTCTAATAGGTGTACATTTGTTTTATGATGTACTTTAGGTCTGAGATATTATCTTTAATGACATTTGCTCTAGAAGATGGGTCTAGCAGTGTGAGAAATCTCCCAGTATTAATGTATTGGGATCTATGTGAGTCTTAATATCCTATAAAGTTGGTTTTATGTAAATGTCTGCACCTATGTTTGGGGCATAAATGTTGACTATCATTATTTCCTCTTGCTGTATTTTTTTATTACCAATGAAAAATTACCTGCTTGGTCTCTTCTGATAAGCTTGGGCTTGAAGTATAATTTGTTTGATATCAGAGTTGCTACTCTTGCTTGTCTTCCAGTTCTTTTGCCATGGATTATTTTGTTTCAGCTTTTACCTTTAGTTTGTGACTAATTTTATTTATAAGGCATGCTTATTTTAGGCAGCATATAAATGGTATCTGGTTTGTAATGCATTTTGCCCCCTTATATCTTTTTATTTGGGAATTGTGACCATTTTTGTTTAGTATGATTATTGGAAGATAATTTTTAATTCCTAACATTTTTTAAATTTTAACTCCTTTTTGAGGTAGTGTTTGCTCTACTTTAGTTGTTTGTTTGATGGAAATTATTGTTTTTCTGGTTCTGGCATTTATTGCTTTTTATTTTTGCAGTTAATCTCTCCAAGTATTTTCTTTAATGTTGATTTGAAAGACATAAATTCCTTCAGCATTTGTTTATCATGAGAGATTTTTAATTCTCTATTAAATTTATTTATTTGTTTATTTATTTATTCATTCATTCATTCATTCATTCATTCATTCATTTATTTGATGGTACTAGTGTTCCTGGAAGTCCTTCTACCCTAGGGCTACCCTCCCAAACCTATTTTATTTTTGGAAACAGGGTCTCTTAAGCCAGCATGGCTGACTTCGAACCTACGTGATCCTCCTGTCTCCACCTCCCAAGTGCGGGGATTACAAGCATGCACCACCATGCCCAGCAATTCTCTATTGAATTTAAAAGATAGTTTTGCTAGGTGGAAAATTTTTGAGTGCAAGGGTTTGTTTTTTTTTTTTTTTTCCAGAGTTTGGAATCTTTCCTCAGGCCCTCCTTATTTTTATAACTTGGTTTGGGCAGTTTGGAGTGATTGTAATATTAGTTGGTCTCTGAATATCACTTAGTTTTTTCATTTTGTTACCTTTACAACTCTCTCCTTGGCTTCTTTCTACATTAGTTAGTTGTCAGTTTGACTGTTATGTCACATGGAGAACATTTTCTCTGATATCTAAGTTGGGTCTTGTAAATTTTCTGTATGTTTGTTTCAACATCTTTTTCTGTGTTTAGAAATTTTTCTAAAAATACTTTTTTGAAGAGATTGTTGATCACTTTGATTTCACCTCCTATTCCCTTTTCTATGCCTTTTGTACTTTGGTTCTCTTTTAATATGTCCACATATATTGTTAATGTCCAATTCATGCTATCAAATTGTTTTTTCTAAGTTATATAGAGTATCTTCTAAGAGTGAGATTCTGTTTTTTTTTTTTTTTTTTTTTTTTGTGTGTGAGTGTGTGTATGTGTGGGCCTGGGGATGGAACCCAGGAGCATTTGACTTCCAAGGCTACACCCCCTGCCTTATGTTTTATTCTTTATTTTGAAACAGGGTCTCACTAAGTTCTGGGGGGCTTCACTATGTAGCTTCAAACCATGATCCTCTGGTTTCACCCTCCCAAATTCTGAGATTACAGGCATGCAATACCATGCTTCACTGAGATTCTTTCTTTCATTAGGTCTAATCTATTGCTTATAGTTTGTATTTATGCCTTCACTTAGTGGTTACATCCTTTACTTCCTTCAGAGCTTCTTTCTGATTTCTGTTCAGGGTGTCAAATTC
This sequence comes from Muscardinus avellanarius, assembly GCF_963383645.1. Classification (NCBI taxonomy): domain Eukaryota; kingdom Metazoa; phylum Chordata; class Mammalia; order Rodentia; family Gliridae; genus Muscardinus; species Muscardinus avellanarius. The sequence continues at coordinate 114,667,998 of NC_137787.1, read as the reverse complement.
TTTGTTTATTAGTTTCTATATTAAGTTTAGGCTCTCTCTAAATTATTTTTATAAATCTTGTATTATTTCTGCTGTTAAATTTTTAGTTTGTTCTTCTGATGATCTCTGCAATTCTGGGTTGTTGGGTTGTATTATTATGGAGTTGGGAAAGCTCATTGCTTCTTTATTATTTTCCCTTCTCATGATTTCAGGTTTATACAGTTTTCATCTTTTTTGCTTTTAAAAACTTTCTATCATACTTTAGGTATGAGCTGTCATATACAAGAGTAAGTTGTATTGTATTCAATGGTGACAATTGAGTGAGGAGAAAGGTGATGGAATTACAACTGCAATAATACAGTAAAATAGCAGATACGATTCAATAGAATAAAAGTTTGAGTTTAGTAAGGTAATATATAGTAGATATTGGAGACAATGGATATGTAGTCAAATTCTAGTAACCAATGTAGAATATTTAGTATAGTGATATAAAGAAATTTATTCTAAGACAAAGAAATAAAAAGAAAAATGGAAAGGAACAAAATGAAGAGAGTAAATATAATTGAGGGAAGAAGTCTTTTTAAAAAGGTGAGGAAAAACAAACAGCAAACACACACACACACACACACACACACAAAAAAAAAAAAAACCTGACAAAATAATGTAACCCTACAAATATGTGAATTTTGAGCAGATGTGACCTCTGTAGTCTTGCTGGGTCTGCATGGATTCTTTTAGCTGTTTCAGGTTCACAGTCTATATGAGGTTCTTTAGCGTGTTCCATGCACTCTCATTTCCTCGGTAAAGTAATGATATTCGTTTATAGGCCCAGTTGTTTTCTTCAATGATTTGGACCTTGGATTGGTGTCTTCTCTGTGCAGGTGCTAAGTGTTACCAGAACCTTTCCTGCTGCAAGCTTGAGTCTCTGAAATCCCAAAATGGACCTGTCTCTTAGATTCTCAGTCTACATAAGCAGCCTATATTGCTAGGGCTTGGTCTAGTATTAAGTGCAGGTCTCCTCCTTTTTCACAGACCCTGATCCCATGTGTCTCTCCACCTGCTTAGGCAGCAGGTGGCACTGGGACCAAAGCCAGTGCATATGTAGGAGTCCACATTCTCCACAGATATGGTTAAAATGATCTTTCTTCTCACTGATCATCACAACTGGGTGGTCTGTGGCAATCTCTGAAGGCCCTACTAGAGCTCTGAGCCCTGAGGAATATAGACTTTTGCTTAATTTGCCCTAGGACCTATTTGTTGATCTGTGCCTCTACTGTGTTCAACAGAAGACTTCACCCCCGACCTTCATCAGTGTGAACTGCCAAGCCTTAGACCCTGTAAGTTTATCACTTGCTACACGAGTCCCTGTGTTCCCACAAGGTATCCAGCACAGAAGACTTATTCACTTGCAGTGTTGTTGCATGTTGCTCAGGATCTCTGGAGAGCTTGGCTGCCACTGCTGATAAGCTATAAGTGATTGCTTTGTTTCAAGTTATTGGCAATTTTGCTGGGGGTCTCTGGAGGCTGCAGTGCTGGAAGTACCAGCATGGTGAGGCAAGATGGTATCACCACACCATGGCTTTTATGGAGGCAGGAAAAGTACTTTTCTACTCTCCTTTTTGTCTTCTAGCTTTGTTTCTGCCTCATTACACTTCTCAGTACCCTTTTCAAACTTATGCTATTTTTTTTCTTTTTTTTTGTCAAGAAACTGTTTTTTGCAGGTATAGAAATCAAATTTCAATAGATGTGATATGTGCTGCTTCCCTTGATAGCCATCTTCCTGCAGCAGCACACTATGCCCTCCAGAGATCTGGCAGAAAACAACACAGAACAGCCGTGGGATTCTGGCAGGCTAAGTCTTTGTGGCCCATCCTGGAGGTAGCCCAGTAACAACCCCCCCCCCACCAGATAAACAGGAAGAGCCCATAGTGCTCAAGGCAGAAAACCTCCCCAGAGTCACAGGGGGTTGCTCCAAGATGACATTGGACACTCTCTGCTGGTGTTGGTAGGGAGATGCAGGACCAGAGCAGGAAGGCACAGAGCATAAGACATGAGATCAAGAGACCGAGAACAAAGAGCCCAGAGCCAGGGCAGAGAACATGAAGCCCAGGGCTGTAGAGTGTGGAGCACAGAGCTGGGAAGTGAAGAGCCCAAAGTGGGAAAATCCAGAACCCTGAGCTTACATGAAACTTATTTACAGTGACACTTAATGCCCTGACAACTAAGCACAAAGCTGCCAGCAGTGAGAGAGGGGAGCAAACACTCATAAAGTGGACCCAAGAGCAAATGAGAGATATTGGAATATACTCTAGAATCTACCACAGTGAACAGACATACAAATATTATATGGGTCCAGGCCCTATATATGTAAATTAGCAGGATTAGTTTTTTGTTTGTTTGTTCTTTTTTCTTTCACATTGTCACTATTTTTTTGTCCTGTTTGATTTTGTTCTTTTTTTCCTTTTAGTTTGTGTTTTGTCTTTAATTTATTAGTGTTAGTTTATATAACTTGTTTTGATAATTTATGCATGCTTGTTTGCTCCCTCCTCTATTCCTTTTACAAACTTTCTTTCTCTAGCCTATCCACTTTCTTCCCTCATAACATTTTTTTCTCACTATCCCTGTTTTATATTCAAGGTAATTTATATCCCCATAACTCAATACTATACTAACTGCAAGAATACTATTATCTAACCTTTTCTCATTCGCAAATAGATACTACTTTATTATACTTAAATTCTTACTCAACTTAATCATATCCTCTACTTTACCCATCACCCAAGCTCACTTCTTACCTAACCCTCACCATTGAAAAAAGTACTGCATACCCATGCATGAACATGCTGACATCTCTAAATTCCTACTGCTAAGAATAGAATAGACAGATTACCCACAGCGTCACACACACAAAAAGAACATGCCAAGACATCAGAAAAAGAAGCCTGAGAACTCTGATAATATGAGAACTAGGAACAGTGAGGAAATAAGGAAAATCATGAATGCTAACCTACAAGAAATGCAAAAAGTAGAATTTCTAATCCTGAACTTCAATATGATGAAAGGCTTCACACCTCACAGTAAGTTTACAGGAAATGAAATAGGAAGTGGAAATATTAAGAAAGAATCAGAAAGAGGCCTGAAATAAAATGAAAGAGTTAATAATGAAATTAAGGCATCAATAGAATGAAATTCTGGAAAATTAGTTGAAATGAAAAACAGAATATCACTGTTAGAAGACCATACATTCAAAACTGAAAACAGTCAACAGTATGCAAAAGTCATTACAGCAACAAAACCTAAACATGCAACAATGATGGGACAATATAAAGCATCCTAACTTATGGATAAAAGGCACTGAAGAAGGGATAGAGGTACAAATGAAGGGTGTTCATAATCTCTTCAGAGGATTAATTTCAGAGAATTTTTCAAACGTGGAAAGATACTTGGACATACATATACAGTAGACATACAGAACAGGGTTAAGGCAAAATCAAAGAAGGATATCCCCACACCATGTAATAAAAAAAAATTACCAAGATAGAGGCTAAGGAATTAATCTTAAAAGCAGTGAGAACAAAAGAATGTGTGACATACAGGGAAAAAATAATAAAAATCACTGCATACCTTACAAATCAAGTCATGAATACTAGAAGAGACTGGTATCTAAAACCAAACACATCTAAAGACATGTACAGAATATATTGACCAGGAAAAGCAGAATACACATTTTTTTTTCCCTCAGGAGCCCAAAATAGATCATAACTGGGACACAAATCAAGCATTAGCAAATTAAAAAGTCATAATATAATTATCTGTTTCTTTTCAAACCAAAATAAAATGAAAATAGACATCAACAACAGGAAAGCCAAAAGAAAATATATAACTACATGGAGATTGTGTGACACACTATTGAATTATGAGTGGGTAAGATTAGAAATAAGGGGAGAAATAAAGAAATTCCTGGAATTGAACAAAAATAAAGACACAACTTGCCAAATTCTATGGAAGACTTTGAAGGTGGTATTAAGCAGAAATTTATAGCATTAAGTACCCATATAAAAAGAACACAGAGTCTCCAAGTAAACAACCTAATGATACATCTTAAGGGCCTAGAAAAGCAGCAACAGTTTAATCCCAAAGCCAGCAGAAAGAAGGAAAAAAATAAAATCAGAGCAGAAAAACATGAAATAGACAATAAAAAGTTTAAAGAATCAACAAATCAAAAAGCTGGTCCTTGAAAAAAATTAATAATTTTAACAAGTCCCTGGCCAATCTAACCAAAATAAAGAGAGAATTAACTCAGTGTATTAAAATAAGAAATAAAAAGGAGACATCACACAGAAAGTGAGAAAATTTAAAGATTATCAGAAACTATTTTGAAAATTTATACTACATTAAGATTGGAGCCGGGCATGGTGGTGCACGCTTGTAATCCCTGCGCTTGGGAGGCAGAGACAGGAGGATCGCACTGGTTCAAAGCCAGCTGAGTGTCCTGGCTTAGGAGACCCTGTTTCCAAAATAAAATGTAAAAATAGGTCTGGGAGTGTAGCCCAAAGGTAGAAGGGCTTCCAGGAACCCCAGTACCACCAAAAAAAAAAAAAAAAAAAAAAAAAAAAAAAAAAAAAAAAAAAAAAGATTGGAAAACATGAAAGAAATTGATAGATTTCTAAGTACATATAGCCCACATAAATTGAACCAAAAGGACATAGCAAGCCTAAACCAACCATTAGTAAGCAAATAAACAAAAATGGCAATAAAAAAATATTCCATCCAAGAAAAGCCCAGGCCCAAATGGATTTCCATTTGAATTCTATAAAACCCTCAGGGAAGAACTAATCCCAAAACTTCACAACATGTTCTGGGAAATCAAAAGAGATATAATTTTCTCTAACTCCTTCTACTAGGCCAGTATCACATTAATACCAAAACCAAATAAAGAAAGCTCAAGAAAATTATAGACAAATATCTTTGAAGAATACAGATGAAAAATTCTAAACAAAATACTAGTTTTATGCATTCAAGAGCATATCAAGATAGTTGTACATTGCAACCAAGTTGGTTTCATCCCAGAAAATTAAGGCTGGTTCAACATATGCAAATAAATACATTTTATTCACCACATATATAGGAGAACAAAGACCACATGATCATATCAATAGATGCTGAAAAGGCATTTGACAAAAATCTAACACGCACTAATGTTCAAAACACTGCAGAAAACTGGAATAGAAGAAATGTATTTCAATATCATCAAGTCAATATACCAAAAACCCAAAGCCAACATCATATTGAATGAGGAAAACCTGTAAGAATGTCCTATAAAATCAGGAACAAGACAAGGATGCCCACTATCAACACTTTTTTTTTTTTTTTTGGTGATACTGGGATTCCTGGAAGCCCTTCTACCTCCAGACTACATTCTCAGACTTATTTTTATATTTTTATTTGAAAACAGGGTCTTTTAGGCTAGCATGGCTGGCTTCAAACCAGCGTGATCCTCCTGTCTCTGCCTCCCACGTCCAGGGATTACAAGCGTGTGCCATCACACCTGGCCAACACATGTTTTTAATATAGTCCTTGAGACTCTTGCCACAGCAATACAATAAGAGCAGGATATCAAGACACCGAAATTGAGACAGAGAATTTTTTTTTTTGTTGTTTGAAGATGACATGATATTTTTTCTATTATACGGAAGAACTCAACTAAAGTCTCCTGAGCTGATTCACCAATTCAGCAAAGTTTCAGGATACAAAATTAATCTAAAGAAATCATTTGCTTTTCTATATGCCAACAATAAATCCACAATGAAAGAATGAAGAAAATAACTACATTTTCAATATCTCACAAACCAATATTATTCCTAGCAATATAGCTAACTAAAGACGTAAAAGACCTCTAAAATGAAAACTATAAATCATTAAAGAAATTAATTGAAGAAGACCTTGGAAGATGAAACGATCTCTCTTGCTCATGGGTAGGCATAATAAATATCAACAAAATGGCCATTCTGCCAAAAGTGATCTACAGATTCAATGCAATTCCTATCAAAATACCAATGACATTATTCATAGACCTAGAAAAATCAAGCATAAATTTATTTATTTATTTATTTATTTATTTATTTATTTATTTATTGGTGGTACTGGGGTTCCTGGAAGCCCTTCTACCTCTGGGCTACACTCCCAGACCTATTTTATATTTTTGAAATAGGGTCTCTTACACCAGCACGGCTGGCTTCGAACCTGCGCGATCCTCCTGTCTCTGCATTCCAAGTGTGGGGATTACAAGCATGCGCCACCATGCCTGGCTATGAATTTAAATGAAGAAATAAAAGACTTAGCATAGTTAAAGCAATTCTCAGTAATAAGAACCATGCAGGCGGCATCACAATCCCTGACTTCAAATTATACTTCAGAGAAATAGTAGCAAAAACAGCATGATATTGGCACAACAACAGACATACAGAACAATGAAACAGAATAGGAGATAAACAAACCCATACACTTATAGTCAATTGATCTTTGACAAAAGGGCCAAACACATACACTGGAAAAAAGACAGCCTTTTCAACAAATGATAATGTAATAACTGGCTATTTATTTGTAAAAAGAAGTAAATTCTTACCTCTCACCATTTACTTGAGATGGAACAAATACTTAGAAATTAAACCAGAGATTGTGAAGTTGTTAAAGGAGGACTCTAATAGGCTTAACATTCCAACATATAGACACAGACAGTATCTTTCTCAACAAGGCCTTCAAAGTGCAAAAAATTAAAGCAAGAATTAACAAGTGGAATGACATGAAACTAAAAAGTTTCTGCTTTTCAAAGGAAAACTTCAAAAGCCTAATGATAAAGCCTACCAAATGGGAGAAGATCTTTACCAGCCATCACTTTGATAAAGGGCTAATACCCAGAATATACAGATAGCTCAAAAGTCTCTACACTAGCAAAACAAATAATCCAATGAAAAAATGGTCAACTGAATTGAATAGGCACTTCACAAAAAAAGAGAAAAAATGACCAATAAATACATGAAAAAATGTTCAGCATCATTAGCCATCATGGAGATGCCAATTGAAACTACGCTGAGATTCCATCTAACCCCAATTTAGAGTGGCAAGCAAAAACAAGTCAAATAACAACAAATGCTGATAAGAATGTTGGAAAATAGGAAATCCTTTTCACTCTTGGTGGGAGTGCACAGTACTTCAGATGCTATGGATATTAGTGTGGAGATTCCTGAGAAAACCTGGAATGAATCCACTATGTAATCCAGCTATAGCATTTCTGGGTATCTTTCCAAATGGCTTGAAATTAGAGAACAACAGTAACATATGCATACACATTTCCACAGCAGCACAGAACTAACCTAATTCTCCATCAACAGATGAATGTATTGCAAAATTAAAAGAAGTACACACAATGAAATTATAATCAGTAAAGAAGAACAAAATCATGTCATTCAAAAAAAGGTGGAAGCTGGGTGTGGTGGTGCATGCTTGTAATCCCTGTGCTTGAGAGGTGGAGACAGGAGGATCACGCAGGTTCTAAGCCAGCTGTGATGGCTTAAGAGACCCTGTTTCCAAATAAAAATTACAAAATAGGTCTGGGAGCATATGCCAGAGGTAAAAGGGTTTCCAGGAACCCCAGTACCACACACACAAAAAAATGACTTAAAGACTTGGAGAACATTATGATATATGAGATCAGCAAAGCACACAAAGAGAAGGGACATATGTTTTCTCTAATATGCCCAAACTAGGTAGCATTGGGATACCAGAGGGACTCCAGATAATGGCGGGCAAACCTAATCAAAACTAGAAAGGAAGAATAGGAGAGGAAGAAGGCTGAGATTGATTCATGGAGGAGTTATATTCTAATATATCTATAAATAAGATTTTAGCATGGTCAACCTGAACACTCATTTTTGGGAGGAAGGAGAAGCAAAGTGGTGGGGGAAAAGGAAGGCACCAAGTACTGTGGAAATGTAAGCAATTTTTAATATGATCCACATTAGGAAATGAATCTATAGTGTCCCAGTTTTCAAAAGTTGAAAGAAATTTCTGCCCTGCCTCTGAAGGTAGTACTTGGAATCAAGTCCTGACATATTTCATGTTTATATTTTTGTTTGTTTGTTTTTGTGGTTGTTTCAAACCCTGTAATATTCATCACCATTCCTGACATTAACCAAAATAAAAGAAAAAAGACATAGCAGTGACACTCAGTAAATTTACACATGAAAGTTACTTTGGTTCTGAAGATACAAGCTTAGGTTTATATTTTAGATAGTGCTTACCAGTTAGGCAAAAATGAACAAATTGGAGTGCCATAAACAGTCTCAGATGATTTTCAAACATCTGAGATCATTGAATTGCAAGTGCATTCACAAATGTGTTTTCACTTAACTTTTTTGAATCAAAGGTAATTTAAAAAATATTAGCTAAGTACTTAGAGTTCAATTACAATTATATCATCACAATGTCATTTTCTAAGCACTTTCAGCCATTTCAACTTCTTCCAATATAATTGAAAGCATTGAAGAAAAATGTTTATGTTATTTGTATATTTACTGAAAAGGGCTGTCATATATAAAAGAACAAACTACTCCAAGATGTTCAATTCTCAAAATAATGCCTTCAATGATTTATTCTCTATAGGACAAGAGATAAAATTTGACTCTTCTACAAAGGTAAATGAATGCATACCATTTTTTTCTAGATGCAAACAACAAAAATATTTCTTCATGTTTTATTTTTAATTATGAAAAATTAAGGTTTTGAAAAAAATGGCGACTGAGGGACACAACACTTTTCAGTAGCTGAAATAAATAAAGTTCAACTACATAGAAGGCAGTGTCTTAACCAACAAAATAAATATATTCCATGAATGAAAAAGATCCAGGTACCTCAGTGGAAGGAATCCAGAAACCCCGAACTTGAGATTCAATGCAAGAAGAAGAAGAAGAAGAAGAAGAAGAAGAAGAAGAAGAAGAAGAAGAAGAAGAGGAGGAGGAGGAGGAGGAGGAGGAGGAGGAGAAGGAGGAAGAGGAGGAAGAGGAAGAGGAAGAGGAGGAAGAAGAGGAGGAGGAGGAAAGTTTGGGCATCAGAACTGCTGCAGACATAACCGGGCTGCCCGCCAGCACTAGCGTGGGCTGCCAGCACAAACTGCATTCCCTACTCCTGACTGATACCACAGTGGCAAAATAACCCAAGAGACTGAAAACAGTCATAGAGCCTCATCTTAAGCAGTGAGCGGAGCCCACACAAGAATCTTCTGTGCTCACCAAAGACGGGACCACAGCAAGACAGTGAGTCCTGAAGACACCTGGATCAAGGAAGCCAGGTATCTGAGTGCGTCCAGAGAAGCTGCGGGTTGTAGTAGGCACACCAGGTCTGGCACTGGCCCTCCAACCCAAAAATCAGCAGGGTCCTCATGCACCCGGTCTGTGCCCCAGGACCCCCTCTAGTTGCCAAGCCTGTGCCACCCGTACCCCTAAACTCAGCGCTCACTTTGTGTGCCTAGACCCCAAGCCCTGACAGAGCCCGGCACTTACCTCGGGGGCCCTGTCAGCTTCCCAGGTGGCCAAAGCTCTGTGCACCCATGAGATATCCTCAATCCCCCAGCTCATGCACCGGGTTCACCACCAGCGTGTATGGTCGTCACACGCCCTGAACACTAGTGCTACATTCATGTGCCCTGTGCGCCCTGCCGAAACCAGAGACCAATGCTGGAAACTCTGCTGCCCCTGCGCCCCCACCTGTGTGTGCCAGCCCCGCAACCCTGGACCACCACTTGGTTTCTGTGCCTGCCCTACAGCTGGAGACTCAGTTCTAGTCTAGAGCACAGCCCTGTGCTCCTTGGCCAAACCCAGGACCAGACACTAGGCATCTGTGCCCACCCAAGCTGGGGTCCAGTAATAGCAGTGCACCCAGCCTACACCCTGGGAACTGGCAATGCTCTGGCAGTAAGTGTGTGTGCCCAGGGACCAACAGCCCTTTTCCCAGGGTGCATCTTGAGACCACATGGGCTAGCCCAGTTAGAATGTCCAGAGACACAGGAAAATTCATCCAGACACAATACCTGCACAGGGCCTCAGGGGGAGGTTCCAAGTCAACTTTGGACATCCTCCACCCCTGCTGTTGGGAAGCACAGGCCTGAGTCTAGAATAGTGAGTGCAGAGGCACTGACTACAGGTTGGAAATACACAGAACCTGGGAATTGTGCTGAATTTGTTAACAGTGACACCAGACATTCTGACACCTGAACCCAAAGCTGTCAAAGGAATGAAAGGTGTCCAAACACCCAGAGAGTGACATAAGAAGATGAAAATAGAGTACAGAGAAAATTAAGAGACATTAGATTATCTTCTGAAAGCTACCACAGCAGTCAGACATTCAAATATTATATGGACCTGACCCCATATTCATAAAAAAGTAGGACTGTTTTGTTTCTTGGGCTGTTGATGTTTTGTTTTCTTTTGTTTTTATATTGTTTTTGTTTTGTTATTATTGTTGTTGCTGTTTTGTCTTTTTCCCCATCCTTCATTTACTTTTACTTGTTTTTTATATATATGATAATTTGGTTTGTTTTCTGGTTTCACACAGTCACTCGTTCTTTTTATTTTATTCTTGTCCTTTTTTCCTCTTTCTCCCTGTTTCTTTTCTTTTTTATTTTTCCTTTTGATTGTTTTTTTCTTTGAATACATAATAATTAGCCGTGATATCTTGTGTTGATATTTTATTTATGTTTGTTTGCTCCTTCCCCCAACCCTCTTACAAACTTCCCCACACTAACCTATCTACTCTTTTCCCCAAAAACTTTTTTCTGTAATATACCTCCTTGTTTAATACTCAAAGTATTTCATATCTCCATACTTACTCTACTAACTACAAGAGTCCTACTAATTAACTCTCTCTCATTCTCAGCAATATATTACCTTATCATACTTAAAGTCTTTCTCAACATAAACCTAATCCGACTCCTGTACCACACTCAAGCTCCTCCCCCATTACCCAAACCTCAACATTGGAAAAGCACTGCTGACCTGCTGATACCTCTAAACTCCTAATACTAAGATTGGACTAAACATAATACTCACAAGTGATGGGTAGAACTCAGAAAAACAGGACTTAGAATGCTGAAAATATGAGAACCAGGAATAATGAAGAGGCAACAGAAATCACAAATACTGACCTACAAGAAATACATGAAGGGCAGTTCAGAATTTTGATATACAATATGATGAAAGGTTTTAAAACAAGTCTACAGGAAATGAAAGAGGAAATTGAAACACTAAGAAATAATCAGAAAGAGGTCTGGAATGAAATGAAAGAGTCAATAAATGAAATGAAGACAGCAATAAAAAGAAATTCTGGAAGATTCGATGAAATGGAAAGTAGAATATCACTGTTAGAAGACAGTTCGTTCAAAAACGAACACAGTCAAGAGCATACAGAAGTCAGTACAGCAACAAAACCTAAGCATCCAGCAACTATGGGACAATATGAAGCATCCTAACTACAGACAAAAGGCATTGAAGAAGGGATAGAATTAACAGACCAAGGGCATCCGTAATCTCTTCAAAGAAGTAATTTTAGAGAATTGTCCAAACATGGAAAGAGATTTGGATCTTCATGTTCAGGAGACATAAAGAACACCACTAAGACAAGATCAAAGAAGAACATCCCCATATCATATAGTAATCAAAATGACCAACATAGACATTAAGGAAAGAATCTTAAAAGCAGTGAGAACAAAAGGACGAGTAACATATAGAGGCAAAACAATAAGAATCACTCCAGACTACACATCCCAGCTCATGAATGCCAGGAGAGACTGGTATGATGTGATCCAGACTCTGGAAGAAAACAACTTCCAACCAAAATGGCTATATATAGCAAAATTATTATTCAACATTGATGGAGAAACAAAAGTATTTCAGGATAAACAGAACCTCAAAAAATTCATGAATTCTAAGCCAAAACTAGAGAAATACTTAAAGAAATAAACAATAAAGAAGAAAAAAGGAGCAGATTCCAGAACCAGAGAAGAGATGAAGTTGACCAGCAAGGCATCTGAATATAAAGAAATAATACTATATCCAATAGAAAATAGAAGACAAAATTACAGGAAATAAACAACACATTTCAATAACATTGAATGTCAAAAGACTTAACTCTCCAATCAAAAGGCACAGACTGGCAATGTGGATTGAAAAATATAATCCAAATATATGCTGTTTGCAAGAAACACACCTTACAGCAAAAGATGTTCACAGACTGAAAGTGAAAGGATGGAAAAAAATATATCATGCCAATGGGGACCAAAAACAAGCAGGAGTAGCAACACTGATATCCAACAAAACAGACTTTAAGCTAAAACACATCAGAAGAGACAAAAAGGACACTTTCTATTATTAAAAGGAGCAATCCACCAAGAAGATATAATGATAATAAATGTTTATGCATTGAATGTGGGTGCAGCCACATTTGTAAAACCAACCCGCTTGGACATAAGATCTCAAATAGACCCAAATACAATAATAGTGGGAGACTTCAATACAGCTCTCATGCCACTAGATAGACCTTCAAGGCAAAAGATGAGTAAAGACTCTGCAGAACTGATGAAAACTATAAACCAAATGGACTTAGTAGACATACACAGAATATTTCAACCAGGAAAAACAGATTACACATTCTTCTCAGCAGTCCATGGCACCTTCTCCAAAATAGATCACTTTCTGTGGCACAAAGAAAGCACCAGCAAATTCAAAAGATGTAATATAATTCCTTGCATCTTTTCAGACCATAATGGAACGAAAGTAGAAATCAACAACAGAAAACCCAAAATAAACTATTTAAATACATGGAGGTTGAATGATACACTCTTTTTTTTTTTTTTTTTTTGGTGGTAGTGGGGTTTCTGGAAGCCCTTCTACCTCAGGGACACACTCCCAGACCTATTTTATACTTTTTAAAAAAATTTGTAAACAGGGTTTCTTAGTCAGCATGTCTGGCTTCGAACCTGCGCGATTCTCCTGTCTCTGCCTCCCAAGCGCGGGGATTACAAATATGCGACACCATGCCCAGCGAATGATACACTCTTGAATGATAAGTGGGTAAGAGTGTAAATTAGGGAAGAAATAAAGAAATTTATGGAATTAAATGAAAACAGAGAAACAACTTACCAAAATCTACGGGACACTTTGAAGGGAGTGTTGAGAGGAAAGTTCATAGCACTGAGTGCCCACATAAGAAGAACAGCAAGCCAGCAAGCAAACAACCTAATGACACAACTCAAGGACCTAGGAAAGAATGCAACAGTCTAACCCCAAAGTCAGCATAAGGCAAGATATTATGAAAATCAGAGCAGAAATAAATGAAATAGAGAACAACAACAACAACAACAAATTCAAAGAATCAACCAAACAAAAAGCTGGTTCTTTGAATAGATTAACAGGATTGAAAAACCCCTGGCCAACCTAATCAAAAGAAAGAGAGAATCAACTCAAATTATTAAAATCAGAAATGAAAAAGGGAGACATCACCACAGACAGAGGGGAAATTCAAAGGAGTATTAGAAATATTTTGAGAATTTATACTCCAACAGATTGGAAAACATGGAAGAAATTGATAGATTTCTAAGCACATAAAACATACCTAAACTGAACCAAGAGGACATAGCAAGCCTAAACCAACCAATAGCAAACAAAGTAATAGAAACAGCAATCAAAATTCTGCCATAAATGAAAAGCCCAGGCCCTGACGGAATCCCAGCTGAATTCTACAAAACTTTCAGTGAAGAACTAATACCAATACTTCACAACTTGTTCCGGGAAATTGAAAGACATAGAATTCTCCCTAATTCCTTCTTTGAGGCGAGTATCACATTAACCCCCAAACCAAATAAAGATACTTCAAGAAAGGAAAATTACAGAACAATATTCTTAATGAACATAGACACAAAAATTCTATTACACTCTATTACACTGTTGTTGGGAGTACAAAGTAGTTCAGCCACTATGGAGATCAGTATGGAGATTCCTTAGAAAACTGGGAATAGATCCACAATTTGATCCAGCTATACCACACTGGAATATCTTTCCAAAGGGGTTGAAATCAGAGAACTACGTTAACATATGCATAACCATGTTCATAGGAGCACAGTTTGTAATAGCCAAAATATGGAATCAGCATACATCTCCATCAACAGAAGAATGGATAGCAAAATTATGGGAAACACACACAATGGAATTCTATTCAGCTATAAAGAAAAATAAAATAATAGCATTTGCAAGAAGATGGAAGGAACTAGAGAACATTATGTTCAGTGAGATTAGTTAAGCACAGAAAGAGAAAGGGCATATGTTTTCTCTAATATGTTCAAGCTAGGGAGTAGTGGTAATACCAGAGGGATCCCAGATGATGGAGGGGAAATCTCAGCAAAGCTTGAATGGAAGGATAGGGGAGAAATAAAGCTGAGGTTGTTCAATGGAGGAGCTACATATGAACATATGTAATAGCATAAATACAACATGATTAACCTGGACACTCTCTATTGGGGGTGGGAGGGAAAAGGAAGGGAGAAGGGTATGAAGCACAATGTAAATGTACATCACTCTAAATATGTTCCACAGATAAAAAAATAAAAATTAAATTAAAAAAAAAAAAATATATATATATATATATATATATATATATATATATATATATATATATTTCCATACACCAAGAAACTCATTCATTTATACATTTTATTTAACTTGATCTAACTCAACAACTAGGACCTCAAAAGGAAAAGCCTTAATTTCTTTTTGTAAAGTGTCTTGTTCTCATGGGCAAAATAATATGTGGCATGAAAGGATTTCTTAGAAATACATGTTAAAAGACAGAATGAATGGGTATGAGCATATTTACTTTGAGCCAACTCTTTACCAGAGTTAAATGTATAAACATGTGGAACGATTCAAAGGATAGATAAAATTGAGACCCAAATTCAGTTCTAGGAAAAATTATAGAACAACAGCAAGTCTACTTTAAAAGTCCAGAGTTATCTCACCACATTCTGGAGCATCCATGATCAGTTCAGGAGAGCAAAATTTAGTCTTAGAGCTGGAAAGAAAATACAAGAAATTTTCAACCCAAAGGAAATTCAGAGTTCTGGTTCTAATACTGACTTTTACTAGTCATCACTTTGTTTGTAGGCTGGGGAAACCACTCTACCAAAGAATGCAGTCTATGACTCTAGAACTGGAAATGATTATGGAAGTCCTAATCTTACTCCTTGTGAAAGATTTATTTTTTGACATTGGAAGAAGCTCTCTGACCAGCCATGGCATTGTCTTCAAGCAGTATAAGAAGCAAAATCATTTTACTTGGGCATCAGAGAGACATATATAGTGGTAGCAAAATCTAGATGCCAAGGAAGCAGGTAAAGAATCTGAGTTTGAGCCGATGACAGAAGACCTCCAAGGGACACAATCTTGCTCTAGACCCTGCATCTGCTTTTTATGTAAATTATCTGTATCCTGTGAATAATAAAACTTTTTTTAATGATATCTATCATACTGCACTTGTAAATATTAATAAAGATAAATAATGCAGTTAGTATGAAGAGTAGTAGTGAACAGAAAGGGAAAATTAAAAGGCAATGACAAGCTTCAAGAGTGATGTTTAGAGAAGAGTTGAAGAATAATGGTTTCTTTGTATCAATGGCTTCTCAGAAATAATCCTGAAGTCACAAGTGGGTATAGGAATAATCTCAGAATGAAGGAATATTACCTCTGTGTCTGCTTTGTCTTTAACCATATGTATGACCTTGGAAAAGTCCATTTGACCCCATTTGAGGCAATTTTTCTTATACAAAATGGGGTAGTACTTTAGTAGCAATTGTAAAGATAAGAAGTGCTTACATTCCTGGAAGTCCACTACAATGCACTAATAAAACATCATAAAGTTAATGTACAAGAGGCCAACGGCCAACATCATATTAAATGGGAAAATACTGCAAGAATTACCCCCAGAAAACATAAATAAGACAAGGATGTTTATTATCACCACTTATTTTCAATATAGTATTTGAGAATCTAAGCAAAGCAATAAGAAAAAAAAGTAGACATTGAAGGAATACAAATGGGAAAAGAAGAGTTTAATTTTTCTATTTGAAAATGACATTATACTATAAATAGAATACCAAAAAATAACCAAAAGGCTTGTAGAGCTGATCAACAAATTCAGGAGTGTCTTGATACAAAATCAACCTCAAAAAACTGAATCTTTTATATACCAACTATAAATCCACTGGAAAAAAATCCAGAAAACACTTCCATTTAGGATATCCTACAAAAAATATTTAGAAATAAACTTAAACAGAAGGTAAAAGACCTCTTTGGAACCAGCCAAGTTGTTCATCAACAGATGAATGGATTACAAATCTGTGGGATATGTACACAATGGAATTTTACTCAGCCATCAAAAAACAAACAAACAAACAAACAAAAAACAGTTACATCATTTTCAGGGAAATCGATGGAAATGGAGGACATTATGCTATGTGAGATTAGTCAGTCACAAAAAATAAGAAATCAGATGCTTTCCCTGACATGTGAAAGCTAAGGATAAATGGGTCATAGGAGGAACTCTAGATGAAAAAGAAAATCCTATAGAGCAGCAAACAAGATAACCTAAAGGAGGGGATGGGAGTGGGGAAGAAGGAAATTCTCTAAAACACACAATGTACTTAAACATATGGAGGTCAACCATTAAGCAAAGCAAGGGAAGGAGGAATGGAGAGGGAAAGGGGTGGGAATTGGGTAGGGTTAAATTGGTGATGTGTACTTGTAATTACACATATGTTTTTTACCCCAATATGATGTATAAATATAATGCACCAATAAAATTTAAAAAAATAAAAAAATTAAAAACCAGAAACTATAAAAAATTAAAACATCAAAAAAGGAATAAAAACACCTTATAAGATGGAATGATCTTCCATGTTTATGGATAGACAGAATAAATATCAAAATGGCCATATTTTCAAAAGTGATCTACAGATTCAATACAATACCCACTAAATTACCAAGATCATTCCTCACAGAGATCGAAAAATCAGTCCTTTAAATTCATTTCGAACAACAACAATAAAAAGAATACAATAACCACAGTAGTTTAAACTTTACAAATATGTACCATCAATTCTGCAATATATCACAATCACTATCGCTTTAAAATATTTTACTAAATTTTATTGTGTTTGTGTATGCACCTATAAATTTATATATGATTTATTTGAGTGATTTTATATTTACAAAAGTACATTTTATATTATTTTACTATGAAAATATAAGGCCTTTATCTAATCATATTTCCTTTCACTCTAGTTTTTTAAGATTTTTGATTGTGTATATCAAAATAAATAATGAATCATTTCAATTATTATCTTGGGGTTTCATTCTTCAATCATCAGTTTTTATATATGTTTTTTATTTCTGTAATTATAGACTATGTTTTCTCAAAATATTTTTTAAAAATCTGTTATCTACTTATTTGGCTATATTTCAGCTAGACTTTGTGTTGCTTTTCTTTTGCACTTAAATACCTTTTTCCTTTTTTATATAGCCCTCTTTTTTTTTTTTTTTTGATGGTAGTACTGGGGTTCCTGGAAGCCCTTCTACCTCCGGGCTACACTCCCAGACCTATTTTTACATTTTTATTTGGAAACAGGGTCTCCTAAGCCAACAAGCTCGGCTGGCTTAGAACCTGTGCTATCCTCCTGTTTCTGCCTCCCAAGTGCGGGGATTACAAGCATGCGCCACCACGCCCGGCCTCATATAGCCCTCTTAAAGCGACCTTTATTTCATTTTGGTTTTAAACATTTCAGATATCAGTGTTTCTTATATTTAACTTGAATAATATTTGCTGCTATTCTTGTATCTATATACTGATATAGTTTAATAGTTTTAGAAATCCAGTCAATCATCATATTTTGAATTGTTTATTCTGGTATTTGTTCTTTCTCTTGTTCTTTTGTGACTCTCACTGAACAAATAATATTTTATATATTACTAAAGACCTCAGATTGGTACTCTTCTATTTATTCATGTCTTTTTCTTTATGCCTTTTTGGATATATCTTACCTTTTTTTTTTTTTCTGCTGTGTCCACTCATTATTCATGTCTTTTATTCTTTTTTCATATTTATATTTGACGTTTATTTACAGGTGTGTGTTTGTGTGTCTCTCTCTATATGTCTTCCAAAAGCTGCCATTTTTTCTACATGTCTTCTGATATTTATTATATATTAGAGATCTTCTATAGAACAAGAGCAGAGAATGAAATGCATGATTTATTTCAAGAGAATCTTCTTTCTCTTGCTGAAATTCTAAATTGAGACAGACACAATCTGTCCCAATTTAGGATAAGTTTGCCTAGGTGTGGAAGCCCTTGAAGTTTAATGTTTCTTTTCACACTGACTTCAGGTGTTTATGAGGTAAGTTCAGGGTGTTTTCTTCAACATACAGATGACTCAACCTTCCCCATATTTCTGAGCTTGTCCTATATCTATAAATCTTATATCTACTATTTTATTTTACATAAAACCACAACTTTCCCATTATTTGAAACTCATCTCCTTGCTTTTGAATCACTCCACACCTCATTTTTCCTTCTAGCTCCACTCACAGGCTTCTGAACACTGGGAGGATTTTTTCAGCTCTGATCTTTGGCCTGGAGTTCTGATCCCTCACTAAATTCCTATGGGAAATCTCAAATTTCCTGGAGAAGTTTCTCTCCCTCTTAACTCCTCCTCTTTCTCAGACTTTGCTGATTGAAAATCATGATTCTAAGGATAATTTTCTTAGTAGCCACTTTACTTTTGCTTTTGTTTCCCCCTCTTTATGCTTAACCTTTGAGTGGTCTGTAGATCATAAGTGAAGGAAGATGGTGTGTATATGCTCCTCAAGTCATAAACCAATCATACACACCTTCCTGTGGAGTTTTACATAAAAATAGCATTTTCCCTTTAATATATGTGCTGAAATGTCTCAATTGTCATATGGTTTTATCTTAATGTCAATGGTGGGAAATTCCTTCTTTCAATAAAGATCTTATTTTCTATACTTTAATCTTTAGTATCTCTTCCCATGCTTAGATTTAAAAATCTGTTTTGTAAGTTTTCCATCTGACTTCAGTGGTTAGGATACAGTGATGGATCCCTGACCACTTCTATATCTGGAGAAAATGTAGATCCATTCGATGATGCTTTAGAGTTATTTATTTACAAATCAATCTCTTAGCAGAATCTAAAATTCATTAACTCAGGAACCATGTTTTCTTTTTCTATGTTTTCTTCAGCAATTAGCAGAGATAAAGAACAGAGAAGATAATAAATAAATATTTGACAGATATGTAAAAAATAAGCAGAAGACATCACACTTCAATTATCTTCTATAGTGACCAAATATTGTAGCTTTCAAAAGCTTCTAAAGGTCATTAAGAGCTATTTATAAAATCTGTAATTCTTCTAAGAAGATAAAAGTTATAGACAGTAAATTTAAAAGAATAGGTTTGGGCTGGTTTCAAAGTTGATCTTAAGAAGTCACTAAATTATCTGAGTGTTAAACATATTATTCAGTTAAATAATTCTCCCCCCAAAATCTTTTTCCTTAAAGAAGCCACTCCATCCTAGTGTCTATCAATCTTTTACAAGTTTTCTCCCTATATAAGATAATTTTGTTTTATAATGTCTGAGGAGAAAAATATTTACACTCAGCATCTCCCCATGAAACTTTTACAAAATAGTCAAGCAGAGAAAGAGAAGGGACATATGTTTTCTCTAATATGTTCAAGCTAGGGAGTAGTGGTTATACCAAAGGGATTCCAAATGATGGAGGAGAAATCTCAGCAAAGGTTGAATGGATGGATAGGAGAGGAAGAAAGCTGAGGTTGTTCATTGGAGGAGCTACATACAAACATGTGTAATAGCATAAATACAACATGATTAACGTGGACACTCTCTATTGGGGGGGTAGGAAAAGGGAGGGGGAAGGGCATGGAGCACAATGTAAATGTACACCACTCTCAATATGTTATAAAAATAAAATAAAAAATAAAAAAATAAAAATTAAATTTAAAAAATTAAATTAAATTAAAATTCACTAATGTATGATAAAATAAAGATTATTTACCCAAAAAAAGAAAAATTAAGGTTTTTATAAGGAAAGAATTTAGAAAATGGTCAAATTTTATAAATTAAAAATGTCAAAACACATAAAAATTAGGTCAAGCATAATGGTGCATGCCTTTAATTCCAGTAATTAGGAGTCCAAGACATTGGGGGAAGCTTTAGCAAATTAATGAGACTCTTAACAATCTAGTAAAATTCAATTGCAAAAATATATTACCATATGATCCAGCAATATCATTTCCGAGTATATATTCAAAAGAAAAAAACTAAGCTACCAAACTAATGCATGCCTATATATATTCATAGTTGCATAATTGACCATTGCCAAACTATAGAACCAGCCAAGATGTCTATCAGCAGATGAATTAATTACAAAACTATAAAATATTTACATAGTGGAATTCTACTCAGCCATGAAGACAACACAATTATATCATTTATAAGGGAATGGATGGAACTAGAGAACATTATATTGAGACACAAAAAAATAAGAAATCGGATGCTGTCCCTAATATGCGGAAGCTAGGGAGAAAATGGGTCATAAGAGGAACTCTAGATGAAGGAGATACTGTAAATGAACAAATAAGGTTACCAAACTGAGGAGATGGAGGAGGTGAAGAGAAACATTTTCTAATGCACATGATGTACTTTAACAATCATATGAATATCAATCACTAAACCAAACATGAGAAAAAGGGAGGGGGAAAAAAGGAGACAAAAATTGGTTAAGGGGTAACTGGGTAATGTATGCATGTATGCCTCTACCATCTTGTACTTCATTAAGATGTATGAATACAATGGACCAATGCAAAATTTAAAAAATAAAAATAAATCATACATAGGACTATGTGTGTTGTTCAGAGGTAGAACACTCTTGGTTTCAATATATAATATCACATACATACAAACAATATAAATATATACCATCACAAATATATATGTATAATATAAATATGGTGCAATATAATAAATATGTATGATGTAATATAAATATATATGTATATTATAAAATACATATATATGATATATATGTTCATATATATGACACATAATGTTAAAATATTTGTAAGATGTTTATTTTATTTTATTTTATTTTTTAATTTATTTTTTAAAATTTATTTTTATTGGTGCATTCTAATCATACATCACTTTGGAATACAAGACTTGAGAGGATATACAAGCACATATCATCCAATTAGCCCACATCCAGTCCTCATCCCATTCCCTCCCCCTCCCTCGATCCCATGCCTGTTTGGTGATTAACTTTGATACATATGTTTATGTACCTCCTGCTTTTTAAAGAGGCTCCATCCTCCCCTATTCCATACCTTCTGATTGGTCACCTTGATTGCTTCACTATAGGGCCCTTTCTATAGCTAGACCACTTCCTGTTGCCCCTTTCCTCCTAGTTATTGCTGATTAGGGGAAGCATCTGGTTTTAATTTTCTGCAATATTTCTCTGTGCATGCTGCATTGAAAATAATGATCCCACTCTTGACGGCCCCATTTGTAGCTTGGCTACCCAGTGGACTTATCCAGACCTCACTGGCTCAAGCAGCAGCCTTGCCTCATGGGAGGCCCTGATTCTGGTCTCACTGGCCCCGACACTGGCCTAACCATCGGCAGGCTCCGATCCCGGCCTCAGAGGCCTCAATAATGGCCTTGCCTCACGGAAGGCTCTGATGCAAGCTGCTGGTCCCGGCATTGGCCTAACCCCTCGGCAGACTCCAATCCCGGCCTTGGAGGCCCCGGCACCGGCCTTGCAACATGGAAGGCTCCAGTGCAGGCCGCTGGTCCTGGCACCGGCCTAAACCATCGGCAGGCTCCCATCCCGGCCTCGGAGGCCTCAATAGTGGCCTTGCCTCACAGAAAGCTCCGATGCCAGCCGCTGGCCCCGGCACTGGCCTAACCCTTCAGCAGGCTCTGATCCTGGCCTCGGAGGCCCCAGTACTGGCCATGCCTCAAGGCAGGCTCCAATCCTGGCGTTGTTGGCCCTGGCACCGGCCTAACCCCTCAGCAGGCTCCAATCACAGCCTTGGAGGCTCCAGCACCAGCCTTGCCTCACGACAGGCTCCAATCCCAGCTTTGCTATGTCCGTCACCAGCCTCACCTCTCGGCAGGCTCTAATCTGAGCACCCTCTTCACTCAACCATTTGTCCCACATTCTCGAGGGTGCGTGGTGGTAGCATTCTGCGTCGGGTCATTACTTCAAAGATTCCATGTGTAATCCATCAGATCTCTGCCTCCCCTGGGTACTGGCCACTGCCATTGCCACTGTCTCCACCATTTTAAATTTTTCCTAAACTCTTTTTCCACCCTGAATGTTGTCCAGTGTTCCTAAGCATGTGTGATGGTAGCATTCGACCTTTCGTGTAATTTCTCCAAAAAAAAAAAAAATAATAAGGTTGGTAGGCTCCGATTTCTGCTTCTCTTGAATACAAGTCTCCACCACCAATGCGGAGACCACTTTCAGCACCACCTTTCTCCTTGGTCTCCGCTAAAGTCTCTCTCCTTAGAGGTGATGTCCAAGATTCTTAACAATGTAGAGAAGCAGTAGTCCTCCTTATCAGGGAATTTTTCCAATAATTTCAGCTTAATTGGATAAGTTTTGTCTGCATCTCCAGTATCCTGGCATCTGCCATGGTCTCCTTGACCCCTCTCTGATATTTTCTTTTTTTCTTTTACTTTTCCTTTTTTATAGGGTCCTTCTGGGTGGGAAGGGGGCCGCCTAGGGGTGCCCCGCCAGCGCCTGCCCACTGGCCCAGAGTTGGGGACAGAGGCCTGGACCACAGGGTCCTTCTGGGTGGAGAGGGGGTCACCTAAGGGTGCCTGCCCACCCGACCATTGTGGGGCCAGAGGCCCGGACTACAGGTTTCTTCTGTGTGGAGAGGGGGTCGCCTAGGGGTGCCCCGCCAGCACCTGCCCATCTGCCCAGGGTTGGGGCCAGAGGCCAAGATGTTTTTTGTATCCTTTTCTCCACCATAAACTCATCAAAGCTGTTCAGGGTTTGAGCCATTTCTTGGTGCCAGGCTCCAAAACACCCTAGTTTTAGTACAAAAGGCCCAGTTTCTGATTCTCCCCTTTCCTTCTTCTATTACCTCTTTTCTGCTGAGATTTAAAAAAAAAATCAGTCCATAAGTAGGAGAGGATGAATGAAGAGAAGACATCTCTTGCATAATGGTACCCTTATGTTTCATAAAGGAAATGTAAAATAAAAGGAATAAAAAGAAATAGAAAGGAATTAGAAAAAGTTACATATAATCTCTAACATAGAAGTCTGAGGGCAAAACTTCTAATACACTTTCAGTCCTCAGTTAGATTTTTTTCTCAAATTACTGGAAAATTTATAAATCTTACAATTAAAAAAAATAAAAAAAAAACAATCCCACCACAACTATAATTACTCTGTGCATAGTTAAAAAAACAAATACAAGTCAGGCTGAGACAGAAGGATCCTGTTTGAGGACAGCCTCAGCTTTTTAGTGAGGTCCTTTGCAACTCAGTGAAACCCTATTTCAAAATAAAGAATATAAAATAGACCAGGGGGTGTAACTCAGAGGTAAAATAACCTTGGGTTCCATTTCCAAAACTGTGCAAAAAAAGAAAAACTTATGCATTATCTTGAGAAACCTATAATTTAGGAGATTTTTTAGCTCATATCAGATAATGAGAAAATGAACAGCCTGAGGATTGTAAATGACCAGACCACCATAAAGTAGTTCGTGCTCACCAGACTAATGTCATCTTAATATCCTTCCTATACCCACACATCACATTTTTTTTTTATTTTTACCAAAAGTGATATACAGATTCAATTCAATCTCTATCAAAATACCAATGTCACCTTTCACAAACATAAATAAATCAGTGCTAAATTTCATATGCAGGGGAAAAGGACCCAGAATAGCTAACGCAATTCTCAGCAATAAGAACCGTGGAGGAGGTGTCACAATTCTTGACTTCAAATTAAACTTCAGAACTATAATAAAAAGTATTATATTGACATAAAAATACACAGACCAATGGAACAAAGTAAAATATACAGAAATAAAGCCATACACGTACACCCAATTGTTTTTTTTTTTACAAAAGTATCAGATATACATGCAGGAGAAAAGGCAGTCTTTTAACAAATAGTTTTGGAAAAATTGGTTATTCATTCGTAGAAAATCAATTTTGGTAGATCAAAGACCTGGAAATTAGGCCTTAGATTTTGAAATTACTCAAGCAAAGGATAGCACCAACCCTCCAACAAATAGAAACAGGTAGAAACTTCCTCAATAAGACTCACAAAGTTCATAAAATTAAATTAAGAATTAATAAATGGAATTGCATTAAATTAAAAGTCTTTTCTCATCAAAGGAAATTATCAAGAGTCTAAAGAAAAAGTCTACAGAATGAATAAAGATCTTTACCAGCCATTCTTCTGATAGAGTACTAATATCAAGAATATACAAAGTTCTTAAAAGATTTTTTTTTTTTTTTTTTTTTGGTGGTACTGGGGTTTCTGGAAGCCCTTCTACCTACGGGCTACACTCCCAGACCTATTTTATATTTTTGAAACAGGGTCTCTTACGCCAGGGCGACTGGCTTCGAACATGCGCGATCCTCCTGTCTCTGCCTCCCAAGCGCGGGGATTACAAGCGTGCGCCACCACGCCTGGCTTCTTAAAAGATTTAACACTAAAAAATCAAACACACCAAGAAATGGAAAATTGAAATAAATACATAATTAACAAAAGAATACATAAAATATTCAACATAATTAGCAACCTGGGAGATACAAATTAAAACTTCACTGATATTCCATCTAATGCCAATCAGAATGGCAATTATCAAGAAGTCACAAAATAATAAATGCTGGTGAGAATGTGAGAAATAAAAACTTTCTACAATGTTGGAATTTCAAATTAGTGAGACTGCCATGAAGATCAGTGTAGAGATTCTTCAGAAAACTGGAAATAGATCCACTATATAATCCAGCTATAACACTTCTGGGTATATTTTCAAAGGGACTGAAATCATAATATTATAGTAAAAAATAACACACTTGTTTATCCTGGTCCAATTCACAATAGCTAAATTATGGAACTAACTTACATGATCACCAATAAATGAGTGGATTAAACAATAAAATTATAGGATATACACACAATGGACTTCTTCTTGGCAATAAAGAAGAACAAAATAATGTCATTTGCAGGAAAATAACTCCATTTAACATTATATTCATATGTAAGAATATCAATATCAATTTCAATACCCTGTATGGGAAAGGAAAGTGAGGAGGAATCTTGGGAATGCTTATCAAGTGTTGTGTATGTCTATGTCACTATCACTATCATACACATTATAATTTGAGACTATAATGAGACAATAAAAGTATAACAAATCAATCAATAAAAAAGACCCATGAACTTTCCAAATATGTCTCTCACTTTGGAGAGTACTCACATTCTCCCTTAATGTGCAGTTCCTGCTTTTCTAAATAATTTCTCTTTATGTCTCTGATTGGCTCTTGATAAAATTATTTTTCACCACTTAGGCCAAGAATCTCACCAGTCCTTGAGTTCTTCTTGGATGACAGATGAGGTGGTGAAAAATGCTTAGCCATTCACCACCTCTACATAGTCATCCTTGAAACCCCTTGAACTGAAGGAAAAAAAAATATTTCTAAGAAAACAGTTTTCAGAAAGATTTTGTAGCTCCTGTGTTCAAGGACTGCTGCTACTAAGTGATCCCATACAAAAACCTGAAGGGTACAGCAGATGTCTAGCCTATAACCTCAAAGTATTGGCCAACTTGTGACACTTGAGGTGATTAGAGAGTAAGCTAAGAAAAATAGCAAGGCACTGCTGCAGTTGTGTCCCTGTGCAAGGGATGGGTCCTGGGACAGTTTCACCCCTCCTCACGTAGCTCTATGGCTTTCCAAAGTGACAGCATTGTATTTCCCAGAGTTTTGCAATCCATTCATCTGTTGATGAAGAGCTGGGTTGGTTCCATATTTTGGCTATTACAAATTGTGCTGCTATGAACATAGGTATGCATATGTTGCTATAGTTCTCTGGATTCAACCCTTTTGGAAAAATACCCAGGAGTGGTAGAGCTGGATTGTATGGTGGATCTATTCCTAACTTTCTTAGGAATCTCCATACAGATCTCCATAGTGGCTGAACTAGTTTGTACTCCCACCAACAGTATAAAAGAGTTCCTCTTTCCCCACATCCTTGCCAGCATTTGTTGTTATTTGATTTCTTTATGCTTACCACTCTGACTGGGGTTAGATGGAATCTTAGTGTAGTTTTTAATTCTACTCAGCTATAAAGAAGAACAAAATAATATCATTGGCAAGAAGATGGAAAGTCCTGGAGAGCATTATGTTAAGTGAAATTAGCCACGCACAGAAGGAGAAAGTACATATGTTCCTTCTAATATGCCCAAACTAGGGAACATAGAGGATACCAGTGGTACTCCAGGTAATGGAGGGAAAATTCCAGCAAAGCTTGAATGGAAAGATAGGGGAAGAGGAAGACTGAACTTGATTAATGAGGGAATACATCAAATATGTGTAAAATTATGACTATGGCATGGTTACCCTGGACAATCATTGGTGGGAGGGGGGAAGGGAAAACAAAGATGGGGGGAGAGGGCACCAAGTATAGTTTAAATGTATACCATTTATGTTCAATAAAAAATTAAAAAATAATAAGCCATCTAGGCAAGGGAAAAAACAAAACAAACAAACAAACAACAACAAAAAAAAAATCTAAAGTGACAGTACTGGAAATCATGATGGCCAAAAGAAAGAGGCGCTAGTGGACCCTGAAAGTTCTATCTGGGGCTGAACATGTAGTGAGTCTCTTTTTCTGAAGACAGATTGTCTTTTTCATGTCCTAATATGTAATGAATACAGTATCTTAGGCAGGATAGCCCTCCTATTCTCAGAATTCTTAAATCTGGGACTTCTAATCCATACTCATTTAGGCACAGGTTTCTTTATAGTGCTGATTCCAAGTCTAAAATTAAATCTTTAATGCCTGTAAATGTTTGAATATTTATGTAGAGTATGTTTATTTGCATTTTTCACAACTTGGGATTGAAACCAGGGACATTCTACATCCCAGCTATATGCTCAGTCCTATTTTTATTCTTTATTTTGGAAAAGGGTCTCAGTAGTGGAAAGTCTTACTAAGTAGCTGAGGATGGCCTTGAACATGCAATCCTCCTGTCTAAGCCTCCCAAGTAATAAAATTACATGGGTGCACCACCAATCCTGGCTTTCACTTGCTTTTTTACAAAGGGTTATTTTTCTGTATTACTGCATGTGAATGCATATCTATCATATATCATATATGTTAATTTAATATACACATACATGCATAAGTCTAGAAGCTACTTATTTTTCAGGAATTCGATAGAGACAATTTTGGGAGGAAGCAAAAAATGAGGAATTTAAACACCAAGATTTATATTAGAGTTATATTTTTATTTTGCTTCCTGTCATCTTTCTAGCTTACTTATTTCTTCTATTCTTTCTCAGTTCAATGGCTAAAGAGTTATATTTGTGCACATTAAAGATGTGGGTTTGTTATAAATAAATTGTTCATCCCTGTGTTCTTATCCTCATAAGCTGGGAATATATTATGTTGCATGGGGATAAAGAGTGGATATGAAATTAAGATTGCTAATCTGCTATTTGTATAAAAACTGGATTATCCCAGGTTATTCATGTGGGTCTAAGGTAATCATAAAATTTTTTCAATCTATAAAAAGTAGAAAGAGTAATCAGCTTTAGAGTGATGCTTTGTGTAAAAGGACTTAAACAGCCATGGCTAGCTTTGAAGATTGGAAGAATACATAAACCATGGATTAAGGCAGCCTGTAGAAACCAGAAAAGCAAGAACATGCATTATATGGAGCTTCAAACATGCAATGCTGCTGAAAAAAAAATAATTTTAGAACAATATGGTCCATTTTAGACTATATTTGTAAGAAAAATATTTGTGTTGCTTTAAGCAACTAAGTTTATGATAATTTGTTCCATAATCAAAAAGCTAATATCTTATTTAATAAAATATATTTATAGTTTTATTGTATAAAACTAATAGCAGTAATAAAAGCATGTTAGAAATCCGTCCCTGCATTTCAAGGAACAAGAGAGTATGTCAGATTTAAGAATGTCAGTTGTAGTGAAGAAATACACAGGTAGCTGCCTGAGCCTGGCTGAGGTGAGGACTCCCCAGATCAGTGGTACAACATATTCCACAGCCTGAACCTCTAGTGCTTGCATGGGCACTTTGCAAGTCCATGCTTCTTCCTATGACCCTTTTTATTTCCTAGCTTCTTAATGTTAGAAAAAGAATTTAAGTTTTTGCATTTTGTGATAGACTAATTTCTTATTTTTTGACTGACTAATCTTATTTAGCATAATGTTTTACAGTTCCATCTATTTTACTGAAAATGACTTATTTTTTATCTTTTGATGGCTGAGTAAAATTTCATTGTGTACATGTCCCATAGTTTTGTAAGCCATTCATCTCTTGATGGATATCTTGGCTGGCCTGATAGTTTGACAACTGTGAATTGTGCAGCTATAAACAAAGATGCACATGAATTAGTTCCAGAGTTTGGTTTCTATTCTTTTAAGTAGATGCCCAGAATGCTGGGATATATATATATATATATATATATATATATATATATATATATATATATATATATATATATATATATATATATATATATATATAATTAGATTGTTTTCCTGAAGATCCTTCATACTGATTTCCAGCATATTTTCCACTTCTCTACATCCCCACAAGCATTTCTTGTTATTTGTGTTTTGAATTGTCTTTGTAATTGGAGTTAGGTAAAATCTCAGGGTCGTTTTGATTTGCATCTCTCTGATTTCTAATGATTTTGAAAAAAAAATTAATGCATTTCTTGGCCATTTGAATTTTTCTGAAGTTTCTTTTTAGTTCACTTGCCCATTTTTAATTGAGTTATATTTTTTAGTGGTGAGTTTCATTAGTTCTATGTATATCCTAGATATTATTCCTTTATCAGAGGAATAGTTAGCAAAATTTTCTCCTCTTCTGTCAGCTTTTTGTTGAGGATCTTGATAGTTTTCTTTGCTGTACTGAAGCTCTTCAGGTTGACACAATATCATGTATTAAAACTTCTTTTTAATTTATTGTGCCTTTAGAGTCTTGCTGAGAAAAATTTTACCTGTGACTATTCATTGAATTGTTAGAACTGTTACCTCTTTAAGAAGCTTTAAGGTGTCTGGTCTGACTTTTAAGTCTTTAATCCATCTTGAACTAACTTTTGTGCAGAGTGAGAAAGTGGGTCTTATTTCTATTTTTCTGTATATGGTTAACCAGTTTTTCCAACACCATTTGTTCAAAGTATCTCTTTTTTCAGTTTATGTTTTCAGTCCCTTTGTAAAATTAATTAGTTGTAAGTTCGGATTTGTTTTTGAGCCTTCTATTCTGCTCCATTGGTCTATGTTTCTGTTTTTGTTTTGCTTTGTTTTGTTTTGTTTTTTGCCAATACTATGCTGATTTTTTTTATTGCTATGGCTTTGTAGTATAGTTTGAAATCAGGTATCATGATGCCTTCTGCATGATTCTTGATGCTAAAAACTACTTTGGCAAGGGAGAAATGCTGGCTCTAGGTTTGTTTGTTTTTAATATTTGTAATTTTAATTGGGGTTAGGTGATATCTGTGTAGTTTTTATTTGAATTTGTCTGATTGCTAATGATGGTAAATAATTTTTAATATAGGCTTTATCAAATTTATTCGAATAGTAGAAAACCTTATTTCTTGCAAACCTTTTAATAGAAAGAATAATGTCCTAACTTCATTGGGTTTAAAACAGCCAACATAATGCATTTGATCTTGGGAAAATAAAGATATTGATGGGATGTGGTTTGTGGTGGGTCTATTTTGATTGAAAGGTAGACAAGGAATCATGAAATGCATGTTTCTTTTTAACCTGTAAACTATGTTAGGGGGGGGGGCATTAGCTTTTTATTTTAACTTTTTGCTACTACTGAAAGTACTTGAGATGATCAACCCATAAAGAGAAAAGGTTTAATATGGCTCAATATGTAGAAGGTTCAGTCCATGATTGACTGGACACATTGCTTTTGGGCCTCTGGGGACACAGCACATGTGTTGGAATAAAGAACAGAACAAAGCCATGTACTTTTGGCTAGGAAGAAAAAAGGAAAAGAAAGCATTAAAAATGTAAGAGAAAGAGGCTAAGCTAATATAATCCATTCAAATTCACAACACCAATGACCTAAAGACCTTCCACCAGGTCCCTCCTCTTTAAGATTCTTCTGCTTCCCAGTGGTACCACCCAAGGAACCCATCCTTCCACATGTGAGCCTCTGAGGGGTATTCATGATCCAAACTGCAGCCGAGCATGGTGCCTCATGCTTGTAATCTCAGAATTTGAAAGGCTTAGACATGAGGATTGTGGTTCTTGGCCAGCTTCAGCTACTTAATGAGGCCTTCTGCCAAAAAAAAAAAAAAATCAAACTGCAGCATGTGTTAAAGGTAATGATGGGTTACATGCCCAAGGTGGGAAGATCCAGTGACCAGCAGGAAGGAGAGTTGTTAAATACAGAGGAAGACAATGACCAAGAAAAACTTGGATCTGCCTGAAACTTTTGCCTCAAGTGAGTCTATGAAATATGTGAGGATACTTAGCAGAAGTCAATAAATATTAAAAACATCTTAATTAATTCCTGTGCAGTATAGAAACAATGTTTCTTCTGTAAACTCAGGGTAAGTAGTTGTATAAACCATCTAATTAAAATAAATACAAATTATTTAGACAATATTTATTAGATTTTGATTCTATTATTATCAGGTTTACCTATATTTTTTCTCCTACTACTAAATATTAAACTCAAAGCATTTTACCTCAGAGCTACACCAGGGCCCTATTTTATTCATTACTTTGAAATAGTGTTTTGCTGAGTTGCTGAGTGTCTTCCTAAATTGTTAAGGCTGTCTTCAAACATGGGATCTTCCTATCTTAGCTTCTGAAGAACTAGGATCACTTGCTTGATCCACTGTATCCAGAATAAGATTTTTTTTTTTTCTGTAGACCTGTAGACTGAATCCTGGGGCATTCTACCTATGAACTGCTATATACCTAGCCCTAGTTTTATCTTTTGTTCAGAAACAGTCTTGCTAAGTTTCTAAGGGCCTTGATAAATAACTTTGAAAATATAATTCTCCTGTCTCATTCTCCTAAGCTATTGAATTATAGGTGTGCACTGCTATGCCTAGCACTTTTAACAAAACAACTTGCACACATGTATTTTTCTAAATTATTTTTTTCTTTCAGCTTAAGCACTTTGGCAATTTTTTTTAGAAGTGGATCTTTCAGATGTAGTGCCCATACCCAGGCCATTGTATTCCATGTGGGTGAAATTTACAATATAAAATATAAAATTTAGCCCAGACCTTGAAAGTATTAGTTGTTTTGGATCTGTGCAGATAATAGTGCACAAATTAAATAATTTGTGCTTAATATAGAAATAGTTTGCATAATATTTGTGTATTCGAATAAGTTTTGGAGTAACTATGCATTGTATTTAACACCCAACAAAAGCCAAAGTTATGCCACCCTAGTGAGACCAGAAGTTGTTTTGAACTGTGTCATGGTGTTCAGCGTGGCTTTCCTCATCTCTTCCATTCCACCTGCTCATGAGCTACTGGCACATTCTGCCACTGTTTATAAACATGTAGTCAATCATGAGAATCAAGTACAGGTTGGTTCTCATATTTTATACATTCTTCTTCATAGGATGGAAGGGAAATATTAACTGTAATTGCATATTAATGGTAAAACAAAAAATTATACTACAATTCCTAGATTAAAAGAAAAACGTTAACCTTTGGATCTATGAACCTCTAATCTCTTTATATCCTCAAAACTTCTCCATTGTGCTCTATCTGCTACATGAAAAGAGAATGAAGAGAGTAGATAATGTACACTCTATGGTCTCAGTAACTTTTATGGTTGGTTGTGTTTTGTGGCAGATTAAGGCGATGCTATCATTGGGAAATGAGTAGACATAATGGAATAAGCTTGTCTCCATCATTAGTGTTCACATCTCCATCCAAAAGCATGAGTCCTAATACATACTTCCAAATCCAAATTCTTCTATTGACTCTTATTATCTCAGCATGGCTAGCCCAGGCATCTATGCTCAGAAGATGAAGCTGTCAAATACCACCTACAGGTCTATAAAGACTTTCTCATGAATATTTGGAAGATATATGTGATGTTGTATATAAATGTTTTTATCAATGTCACATTTATATGTCATAGATCTGAAACAAGAATATAAGCTTTTTTGATCAGTGATTTAAAGCTATTTCCAGAAACCCATATTAGCCTTCCCTTTTTTTGACTTATACACTTTCATACCCTTTCAGTCTTCTCTATTATTTTCCTCATTTCTCCTATTATTTATATGCCTGGTCCTCCAGAGACAAACTTTGTAAAACAAAACAAAACGAAACAAAACAAAAACAAAATAAAAAAGCATTTTTATTTAGGCAATTTTTTTCTCTCACAACTCTGCCAGGAATTGCTTTTTCTAAAGTCCAACAAAAGGGATAGCATGCTGATATCTAGAAGTAAAGCAGCAAGAAGCTACATAAAAGCAATTAAGTTACTCCAAATATGATTCACCAAATGTGTCTAGCTATTGTTCTAACTATTCTTCTCTTCCCATCAGTTTTTAGATTTTAGAAAGATAAATATAAATACAAATTTTTATTTGTTTATTAAATCACATGTCTAACTGCATCACAAGAATTATACTAGGTACCAAGAATACAATAAGTAAATAAAGCATTTGAAATGTTTTTTGAGAAAATTTAAGAAGTACCTGATAAAATAATAAATAAACATCCTCCAACATAGCAACTAAATAGATAATTTTACCAAAGACTGTCAAGATAATTATGAAAAAAGATGTTAGCACAGTATTATTTTTAATAAAATTTTATAAAATAAAATTACTCAATGTTTACTCACAATAGATTACCTAATACTGTGAAAAATATGAGACTATTCTATATAGTTATAAGAATGAGGCATGTTTTATTAAGAAACAAAAATAACATTAAAATGCATTCTACTATTCTATAATGTGAGGTTTGCTTACCCATTTATCATGTAT
This sequence comes from Muscardinus avellanarius, assembly GCF_963383645.1. Taxonomy (NCBI): domain Eukaryota; kingdom Metazoa; phylum Chordata; class Mammalia; order Rodentia; family Gliridae; genus Muscardinus; species Muscardinus avellanarius. Next base: position 114,634,622 of record NC_137787.1, on the reverse strand, counting down.
ATGTTCTTTTATCAAAATTTTATATGGCACAGGACTATAACACCAGTATTCTGAATGTTGAGATATGAAGATCACAGATCTAGCCTCAGCAACTTTGCAAGATCTTATTGTAAAATAAAACAAATAAACAAACAAACAAACAAACAGTAGCTTGGTGTGGTGGTGCATGCTTGTAATTCCCATACTTGGGAGCCAGAGACAAGAGGATCGATTGCGCAGGTTAAAGCCAGCCTTGCTGGCTTAAGAGACCCTGTTTCCAAATAAAAATATAAAATAGGTCTGGGAGTGTACCCCAGAGGTAGAAGGGTTTCCAGGAACCCCAGTGCCACCAAATAAATAAATAAATAATAATAATAAAGGGTTGGAGTATTGCTCAGGGGTAAAATGCTCCTTGTTTGAGGTTCCAGTAACAAAAAGAAGTTAATATGAGGGTATTAATAACATTTCAGAAAAGTGAATACATGCTCTAAATGGAAAAATATATTACAAATTTTATTATTATTTACGCTATTATTATATTATTTATACAGTATTATTATTACAGTATATATTACATTATTATTACAGTATTATTTATAAAAGGGAAATAAAAATAAATACAACATGATAACTAAAGGTACTATGAATTTACAATAGTTTTAAAAATAAGGATTCTAACAAAAATTTCAACTATGTGAGGTAACACAAATTTTAGCTTGATTTAGCTATTGCAACAGATTTATATATTCTATATATTTCAGAACATATTATACACATTAAGTATATAATTTTACACATCAATTTAAATATATCTGAAGATTAATTTCATATGATTTAAATCACTGTGTATTATTTTACTGTATAATTCCTTATCAAAATCTGTGTGATAAATATGTCTTAAATTTTAAAATAAAATGCAACATGGGGCCAAACCCAAGCCAACCTGCTTTCTTTTTTAAATTTCATGTTCATTTATACTTTTATACTGTTGTCGATTTCTATGTTCATTCCATGTGGTATTACAAGAAGCAGAGAATTATATTACATCTTTTGAATTTGCTGGTGCTTGCTTAGTGGCTCAAGATGTGATCAATTATGGAGAAGGTTCCATGGGCTGCTAAGTAGAATGTGTATTCTGCTGTTTCTGATTAAAATATTCTGTATATGTCAGCAGGTCCATTTTGTTTATAGTTTTCTTTAGTTCTATATAGTCTTTACTCATATTTTGCCTTGAAGATCAATCTAGTAGTGTGAGAGGTATGTTAAAGTCTCCCAATATTATTGTATTTGGGTCTACTTGAATTCTGATGTCCTGAAGGGTTTCTTTTACAAAATCAGGTACACCCACATTTGGGTCCTAAACATTTACTGTCATTATATCTTTTTGGTGGATTGTTTCTTTTAATAAAAGGAAGTCCCATTCTTGGTCTCATTTGTTGTATGTTAGCTTATAGTCTGTTTTGTTGGATATTGGTGTTGATACCCTTCCCAATTTTTGGTCTCCATTAGTATGATATATCTTTTTCCACCCTTTTACTTTCAGTCTATGAATCTCTTTGGCTGTGAGTTTCTTGTAAGCAGCATATATTTAGATTATGTTTTATAATCCACATTGCCAGTCAAAGTCTTTTGATTGGTGAGTTAAGTTCTTTGATCTTAAGGGTTATTATTGAAATATGATTTGGGTTTCCTGTCATTTTGTGTTCTATCTTCTATTTGATATAATGTTATTTCTTCACTGGTGAGTGAGTATGATTCTGGATCTTTTTCTGCATCTATGAAGCATAATGCTGGTTGCTTAAGATGTTGGAGCTCTGCTTTTGCTTTCTGCACTTCAAGTTCTTGGATTATTTTGGGGGATATACTGGGACTGCAACACAAGAGTTGGCAGTGCATGAACCAGCACTCATGGTTTGGGCTGGGTGTCAGAGATGGCACCGGCAGGTATACCTGGTCAGTTGCACACGATCATTCATTCTTGTTTAGTTCTCTTTTTTTTTTTCCAATACTGATTCTGACATGAACATAGACTTCCAACAATGGTGAATAACAGTTTGACATAATGTTTATTGTTTCAACAGGAAAACCAAAAGAAATTATTTAAGTGTATGGAAATTGAATAACATACTATTGAATGATGAGTTGGTAAAGTCAGAAATAAGGAGAAATAAAAAACTTTCTGGAATTAAGTGCAAATAAAAACACAACTTACCAGAATATATGGGACACTTTGAAGGCAGAGTTAAAAGGAAATTTTATAGCATTGAGTACCCACTCTTAAAAAATAAAAAAAAAAGAATTGGCAAATAAAACAACCTAATGACACATCTTAGGGGCTTAGAAAAACTGCAACAGTTTAATCCCAAAGCCAGAAAAAGACAGAAGATAATTAAAATCAGAGCAGAAATAAATTTTTAAAAAATTAAAGAATTAACAAAACAAAAAGCTGGTCCTTTGAAAAGATTGATAAAAGTTTGACAAATCACTGCCAAGCCTAACCAAAAGAAAGAAAATATCAACTTAAATCATTAAAAACAGAGGTGAAAAAGGAGATATCACCACAGATAGTGAAGAAATTCAAATGATTATCAGAAACTATTTTGAAAATTTATATTCCAATAGACTGAAAAGTGTGAGGTAAATCGATAGATTTCAGAGCACAAGTAACCTACCTAAATTAAACTAAGAGGACATAGCAGGCCTAAACCAACCAATAGCAAGCAAAGAAATAGAAACAGCATAAAAATCCTTCCATCAAAGAAAAGCCCAGCCCATGACTAGTTTCCAGCTGAATTCTACAAAACCTTCAGTAAAAAATTAATTCAAATACTTCACAACTTGTTCCAGGAAATTGAAAGAGACTGAACTTTTTTTTTTTGTGGTACTGGAGTTCCTGGAAGCCCTTCTACCTCGGGGCTACACTCCCAGACCTATTTTTACATTTTCATTTTGGAAACAGGGTCTCCTAAGCCAGTGCGCGGCTGGCTTTGAACCTGCGCGATCCTCCTGTCTCCGCCTCCCAAGCACGGGGATTACAAGTGTGCGCCACCACGCCCGGCTCCGAGACTGAACTTTTCCAAACACTTTCTATGAGGTCAGTGTCACATTAATACCATAACCAAATAAAGAAAGAAATTGAAGAAGGCCTTGGAAGATGGAAAGATTTCCCTTGCTCATGGATATAGGCAAAATACATATCATCAAAATGACCATTCTGCCAAAAGTGATCTATAGATTCAAAGAAATTCCTATCAAAATATCAATGATGTTGGGTGTGGTGGTGTTGTAATACCAGCATTTGGGAGGCTGAGACTGGAGGATCATGGTTCACGGACAGCCTTAGCTACTTAATGAGGCCCTTCGCAACTCAGTGAGACCCTGTTTCAAAATAAAGAATAAAAAATTGGGCAGCGGGTATAGCTCGGAGGTCAAATGCCTCTGGGTTCCATCACCAGACCCTCAAAAAAAAAATCATTCTTCATATACCTAGAAAAATCAGTCATGAATTTTATATGGAGAAATAAAAGACCCAGAATAGTCAAAGCAATTCTCAGCATTAAGAACCATGAAGGAGGAAACACAATCTCTGATCTTAAATTATATTACAAAGCAATAGTAGTAAAAACAGCATAGTATTGACACAACAAGAGGCATACGGACCATTTGAACAGAATAGAAGATACAGAAACAAACCCATACACCTATAGTCAATTGATCTTTGAAAAAGGTGCCAAACTAAAAAGTTTCTACTCATCAAAGGAAACCATCAAGAACAAAAAGAGAAAGCCTACAGAATGGGAGAAGATTTTTACCAGCCACCACTCTGATAGAGGACTAATATCCAGAATATACAAAGAGCTCAAAGACTCTACATTAGCAAAACAAATAACCCAATCAAGAAATGGGCAACTTCACAAAAGAAGAGATATAAATGGCCAATAGATACATAAAAAGTTGTTCAACATCATTATCCATCAGGAAAATGCAATTCAAAACTAAATTGAGATTCCATCTAACCCCAATCAGAGTGACAAACATAAGCAAACCAAATAACAACAAATGCTGTCAAGGATGTGGGGAAAGATAAACTCTTTACACTGTGGTGAAAGTGCAAATTAGTTCAGCCCCTATGGAGCCTAGTGTGGAAGTTTCTTAGAGAACTGGGAATGAATCCACTATATGATCCAGCTAGTCCACTCCTGGGTATCTTTCCAAAGGGGCTGAAATCAGAGAACTACAGTAACATATACATACCCATGTTCATAGCAGCACAATTCATAATAACCAAAATATGAAACCAGCCTGTGTCTCCATCAATAGATGAATTGATTGCAAAGTTATGGGAAATATACACAATACATCCACTATAAAGAACAAAATCATGTCATTTTCAAGAAGTTGGAAAGACCTGGAGAACATTATGATAAGTGTGATCAGCCAAGCTCAGAAATAAAAGGAACATGTTTGTTTTCTCTAATATGCCCAAACTAGGTACTATTAGGAACACCAGTGGGAATCCAGAAAATGGAGAGAAACCTCAGCCCAGGTAGAAAGAAAGTGTAGGAGAGGAACAAGGCTGAGGTTGATTAACAGAGGAGCTACATTTGAATATGTGTAAAAGTATGAATGTAGCATGGTTAACCTGGATACTCAGTGTTGGGAGGGAGGAAAGGGAAGTGGGGGGAAGAGGGCACCAAGCACAGTCTAAATGTATGCTATTTTCGAATATGATCCACATAAAAATAAAAAAGTGCTACACTTTTGTTTATTTTTATAGAACAAACAGGAAGTGATTTTTGCTAATGTAATCAAAATTCTAAATCAGTTGACCTTGACTTAATCAAAGGATGATATCTAAGTAACCATTGCCTATACCCAATCATATAAGCCATGATAAAAGGATGGAGAAGCCTTAGAGGACCTCTGGCTGGTTTTTTTTTTTTTTTTTTTTTTGGTACTGGGGCCCTTCTACCTCCAGGCTACACTCCCAGACCTCTTTTTACATTTTTATTTGGAAACAGGGTCTCCTAATCCAGTTCACGCGACTGGCTTCGAACCTGCGCGATCCTCCTGTCTCTGCCTCCCAAGCTCGGGGATTACAAGGGTGCACTACCACGCCCGGCGAGGACCTCTGGCTGTTTTAAAAAAAGTGAGTCACCATGTGTTTTAGTTTAGCTTTTATTGTTGTGACCAAAAGAGCTAAGAGGAGGAAAGGTCTATTTTGCCTCATCGTTTAAGAGATCTTAATCCATGATCTGCTGGCTCTATGGCAGAAACATTATGGTAGAGGGTGGAGGAAAACTGCTCACCTAATTGCAGCCAGATTTTGTGTGTGTGTGTGTGTGTGTGTGTGTGTGTGTGTGTGTGTGTGTGAGAGAGAGAGAGAGAGAGAGAGAGAGAGAGAGAGAGAGCCTAAAAACACTACTGACTTACTTTCTCTACCATTTCCCACCTGCCTATGGTTTTCACCATCTTCCACTCAAGTTATTAATCCATCAAATGGATTAATCCACTGGTGATTTCAAAGTTCTTATGATTTAATTATTTGCCCAAAGCCCCATCTCTGGACACTGCTACATTGTAGATTAAACCTTTAAGTACCCAGACCTCTGAGAGAAATTCTAGACACAAACCATAGCGCCATTATATCTAGGTTCACAAGGACTTGTAACTCTCCAAAATGGTGTAATTTGGGGAAGGATCCTATGCTTTTTCAGATGAGACCCCAGCTATAGCCTATATCTCAAGGGACTATGAGTAGACATCCCAGATAAAATGTGAAGATTCCTGACTCCTAGAAACTGAGAGAACAAATGCATGTGGTCCTAAGCCACTGAGTTTGTGGTGAATTGTTATGCAACAAAGTAAATAAATACATATTAAATAAACACATGATCAGATGCCCTGAAAATGTAATTCTTCTTATTTTGTCTCCTAATTTTTAATCATTCTATCACTCTAAACCACATTTTGAAGTATAATTAAAACAATAAATATATTAAAAGAAATAAAAGCACTTAACATTAAGACTACCCTCTGCTTTCTATTTTACTACAGCATTTAGATCATGTTCTTTCTATCATGAAAGAATAGCTCTTCTCATATTCAGAAATTAGAGACTTATATCTCTCTTCCAGTGTTTCTTTTTTTCTTGTGGTAATGGTTATGGAGCCCAGGGAATTCTACCTTTGAGCCAATCCCCAGCTCTATTTTTATTCTTTATGTTGAAACAGGGTCACACTGAGCTGAAAAGGGCCTCACTAAGTAGCTGAGCATGTCCGTGAACTGCTATTCTTCTGTCTCAGCCTCACAAATGCTTGGATTACAAGCATGTGCCACCAGGTCTAGCTTCCAGTATTTCTTTTCAGTTAATATTTTGTGACTTTATATATCTTAGAATATTTAATTATTAAATATAGGGAAAGGATGAATAATATAAAACAACAATTTTCCTCAAACCTTAAAACTCATGCATGTGCCTTTTCCCCACTCTAGGCTGCAAGTTTTCACCTTGTCTTCCTCCGTTTCCATGCCCCACTTTAAAGAAAGTTTCTGCAGACACATTAGAGAAAATGATTAATACTGTTTTTTAAAGTCCTGTCATGGGACTTTACAACTAGGGCAGAAATACTTTACTTCCCTTTGTGCCAAGTAACTGTTCCTATTAATAACTTAAAAAGACTCATTGTAGAAGTCAAGCTAAAATCAATTAAAAGGAATAACATACTCAAAACACCTCAGGAGAATGACACTAATTCCAAGAACTGTAAACTTGAGAACAAAATGTCACGTGATCTCATTTTCAATTAAATTATCCTGGGAGAGTGTTCACATGCTCAGAAAGTTGTTATACTTACTGACTAAATTAGTGTCTATATTCTTGAAATTAAATGTTATCCCTCCTCCATTGATTTTCCTTTTTTCCTCAATCATGGTGTGTACTAAAGCACACTGCTATAAGAAAATGTGGTGATATGGACTTGGGTGATAAGGACATATTCTTTTAGCATAAATGTGCTATGAAAATACCAGTGTTGACAATAGAAGAGTACTGATATAATGGTGGACACTCCACTCACATCACAGCAATACAGTCCTGTTTATACTAAAATAATATTATAATTGAAGGCTAATGGTTGAAAATGAGGTAAATATATATGGAAGAGGTCAGTGAAGACAATTTTCAATAGATATGGATGATAATGATTGAGAATTGAATGAAGTACATCAACAGCCATGGATTTGGGAACAAAAGCACCAGACAGGTCAAAATGACAGCGTCTGAAACAGATTTGGGAAGAAAGGATGAAGAAGAAAAGCTAAGGTGGTGTTCAGCTTCAGATCATTTGTGAAAAGTAAATAAAAAGACAAAACATGTCACAAAGGGAAGCTAGTTGATGGCAGCCCAGTTGTGACATGGACATATGATCTTCATTTTTTCACTTTTTTAAAATTTGTCAATTGTTGAGCTGAGTGTGGTAGCACAAACTTGTAATTCTAGGACTTTGGAGGATAAAAAGGAAGGATTGCAGTGTGTGGCCAGCCTCAGCTACCTAGGCCCTTCACAACTATTGAGAGTCTGTTTCAAAATAAAGAATAAAAAAATAGGTCTGAGAGTTTAGTTCAGAAGTAGAATACCCCAGTGCCACAAAAAATAAAAATAATGAAATTTGATTGTCCAGGAAACTATTCATATTTGGTTCCTAGAAAATGAGAAATATGTATTTAAAACTCAGTAGATGTTCTTGATTCTTTTTTCCAAGAAAGTTGCTTTACACTGTTAATTGCTATATATGCACTTATACAAACCAAATATAAACTCAGACCACACTTCTTAAACCTCATTTATATTTAATATACATTACTATTTATGTCTTATGGAGAAATATAAAATATGATATAAAAATAATCTTATGAGGCCTGTTATATTTAGATGTAAAATATCCCCTAAAGAGCTGATATAGTTGAGTCATGAGAGTTTTAATCTAAGCAGTGGATAAATATAGTGTAATGGATTTATCTGGGTTGTAATTCAACCAGTACCATATGGCTGGAGTGGATGGGTTCTAGGGGATGTTGTGATGGGTACCATATGGCTGGAGTGGATGGGTTCTAGGGGATGTTGTGATGGGGATTAAATATGATTTCTCCTCTCCTTACTCTGTCTTTTGCTTCTGGCTTCCATTAAGTGAGTGAGAACACCCAGTATTCTATCCCTCTACTGTCTCCTTGCCACCATGCTTGGAGATCCTTGGTCCCCAGGCTCACATGGACTAAATTCAAAATTGTAAAAAAATAAATTTTATTTCCTCCAAGTTATGTAATCAGACTTTATATTACAGTGGTAAGAATGCTGACTTGAATAGAAAATGGTACTTGGAGTAGGATTGCTGCCATTTCTAAGTATGACCATATGGATTGTGACTATGTAGAATGGGTTTGTGAGAGAAAATTGGAAGGGCCAGTTTATGTCTAGAAAACAAGACTAGAGATTGTGCTTAGATATTTAAGATTTCAGATATGACTCTACTGGGAAATGAAGTAGAGGTCAAATGTGTTAAACTTTGACCGAAAAAAAAAATTATATACATTTTTCCCATGTCTTAAAACTTTGTGTGACGTAAAATTCAAAGACGAAGGGTTACATAAACTAGTAGAGAATATATCAAAATAGCAAAATATCCAAACTGCATTATGGATATGTTGTGGACATTCAGTGAAATTTATACTGAATTTTGGAGTGGATAGTATAGCAGAGAGACTTTAGAGATTTGCAGTTTGGCTGGAAAAACTTATGTAAGCTGGGGCTCAGAGAGATGATTTAATGGAAAAAAAGTAAGATGGCTGAAAGTAAAGAGAAAGAAGTTTCTGTGATGAAGGTAGGGCAAACAATGGTCATAATGGAGGCAGCAGAAAGAACTGAAGCCAGGCACAAACCAGATGGACAGACCAGATGGATTTGGTGCCACTGGCTCAGCTCCAAACAGTAAGAAAGGCGTGACTAACTTGGTGTCCCATCTTGGAGCCAATGTAGTGTTGGCTTTCCTAAAACTAAAAGAGGCACCACGGAGGCTTCTCCCAAGATTTCAAAGGAAGGTCTAGGAAACAATTCCAAAACGTCTGAAAAAGGCTCAAATGGGGCAATTTGTGATGCTGTAAGGCTAAAGCCAAGGTTTCAGGAAAAAATCTTAAAGATTTAGAAGCACCAGAAATATGGAACATTCTTTTTTATTTTTTATTTATTTTTTGGTGGTACTGGGGTTCCTCGAAGCCCTTCTACCTCCAGGCTATACTCCCAGACCTATTTTTATACTTTTTTATTTGGAAACAGAGTCTCTTAAGCCAGAGCGGCTGGCTTCAAACCTGCGCGATCCTCCTGTCTCCGCCTCCCAAGCACCGGGATTACAAGCGTGCACCACCATGCCCAGCTGGAACATTCTTGAGATAAGGCTGCTAGCTGTGAGCCATGGAGTCAGGCTGAAGAGGCATTAAGCCATCAATTACAATTAGCCTTTATCTGGTTGTGTTTGGGACAATCGAATGTGGCTGGAAAGCTTGGTTCCTTGGAGATTCAACCTTGGGGATTAAATGTATAGTTTCTCCTCCTCCTGATTTCTCTCTTGCTTCTGGTCTTCATGATGTGAGGAGTACAGCCCATGTGCTCTGCCTCCCACTGCCATGCACTTGTATCCATAGTCTTTGTCCTCACTTTGACTACATCTAAAACCGTAAGAAAATATTCTTTTCTCTAAGTTATGTTGTCGTTTTTTAAATTATAGGTGTAAGAAGCTGACCAGAACGATGCCTGATTATCATCAGTGACACATATGTCTGCACATACATAAATGCCACACACACACACACACACACACACACACACACACACACACACACAATTGTCCTTTCTGTATTCTTTAAGAGTGTGGCATATCTATCTCTTACTGAGGACAAAATAACTATAATGAGTGTATCACCTTCACTTTATAGCCATTCCAATTTTAAGTAATGTCAGTATTATTACTAAAATAGGTTTTAAACACACCCAATATACTCATCTTCTTTACAACCTTGTACTCACTGTATTGTGTTATAACATTATTGAAAAAAGGTCTAGTATTTTTCCAGAGTGTTTTGACATAACTGTGGTTTCTCAAGCAGTCTGAAGTCTGACAGTGTCTCCAGCCTGGCCTCACCACTCTAGTTGCAGTCATATTTGATGAAGCTCTCAACTGCTGCAGAGTGGGCTAAAGGACTGAGGCCAGATGGAGCTGGTAAATGGCCAATACTCTGGTGCCAAGAGATTCTTAATGAGGTGTGTTGGGGGTGAGGAGATGCTCAGTCCCCAAATATCTTAATTAATGATCTTGAAGTGGAAGAAAACAATGCATCTAGCAATTTGCTGATAATAAATGGTGAAAATATTTGGCTTGCAATCATGAATTTAATATTTACAAGGCATTTAAATGATGAGCAAAATTTTAAGAAGTGATCCATCTTTATGATTTGGAATAGTGGAATACAGTTCTGAGAATAATGCTGAAAAATGTCATTACATAGTACAAATCCCTGAGATAAAGAATTTAAAACAAGGATGACTGCTTTAGTTTTGTCTTATTTTTCAACTACTCATTTCACTATTTAATTTTTTCAGACTAATAGGTATGAAAATGATGCTAGCTCAGATGCCTGAATAAAAGTCATAATTAAGCCAGGCATGGTGGTGCATGCTTATAATCCCAATGCTTGAGAGGCTGAGAAAGTAGGATCACACAGATTTGAAGCCAGCCTCAGTTACTGAGTAGGCTTTCAGCAACTTAGATCTTGTTTTTAAATAAAGTATAAAATAGGTCTGGGAATATAGCCCAGAGGTAGAAAAGCTCCTGGGTTCCACACCCAGTACCACAAAAAGTCATAATTAGAGTCAGAGATAGAATTATGACATGATTTTTAATTAATTATCTAGTATGATTCCAAATAATAACAAATCTGGTGGGAAAAATTTAGAAAAATCTGAATTCCAAATATTTTCAGTTGCTTTTATCCATATTTTTATTACTTTGTACATATAATACTCTGTTTGATGCTGTAAATTTGATGATTGATAGATAATGTACCTTTTTCTGAAATTTTCAGTGACAAGAAGTTTTTGTTTTTGTTTTATTTTGGTTATCCCAAGAGAATTGTATGAATGTAGTGGATAAAATAATGGTTCCATTATGGACAAAATGCCCACTTCCTTATTCTTAGAACCTGTAATTATGCTAAATTTTATAGGGAGGTTGCAGATGTGATTAAGATCAGAGATTTCAAGATGGGAAGACTATCCTGGGTTATACCCAAATAATCACAAGTGTTTGCTAAAGCAGACACAGTACTAGACTACAGTCAGGTGCAGAAGAAGGGAAGGAAGAGATGAGTCGGTCCACTGTTGCTTGAGGACATCAGCCAAAACAGTGGGTGGTTTTGAGAACCTGAGTACAACTCCAGGAAACTGCCAACTCTGAAAAAAAAATTAATTTCTTCCATTAACCTGAAAATACTTGGAAGGAGACTTTCCCAGAGTTTCAAGCAAGGAACAAAACCTGCTTCACCTTGACTAGGCCACTCAACTATAATGACCATGAAATAGTAAATGGGCCCTGCAGTTAATCACTACTTTGTGGCAATTCACTAAAGTAGCAATGGGCAACTAATTCACAGGACTAAAGAAATAATCATTACTGAATGTGTAGCTATAGCAATACCTCTCAATCACCCTTATCTAGGCTAGAAAACCCAGAGAGGCCAGAGTGTCTATAGACAATTGGTAATTGTTTCTAAATTAGATATGGCTCACTCATTTGTGATCTCAGTCCTTGTGAGTCTGTGATAGGAGGATCAAGGCCAGCCTCACCAACTTTGTGGGACCCTGTTTAAAAATAAAATGAAAGGGGCTGGAATTATAGCTAGAAATAAAATATTCTTGGATTGAAACCCTAGTACCATAAGAAATAAATTAAGTATTGTACAAAGTGATTCATGTTTGATTGTTTCTGTCCTATTATTTATAAATGACAGAAATGAAGAAAAACTATGTCATTTTCAGGAAAATGGATAGTGCTAGATAATATTATTCTAAATGAGATCAACTAGTCTCAGAAAGTCATGGTTCACATGTTTTTTCTCACATGTATAAGCTAGAGAAAAAATAGAAAGGAGAATTCATATAAATAAAGAGAAAGACAAGGAGAATAATGGAAAAGGATTGGGGGGATTTGTGGACAAGAAAGAAGAATTTTTGAAGAGAGGGGTTCAAATAATGTTATTACCATGTATGAAGCCATCACCATCAATCTCACTAACTTGTGTGGGGGAAAGAGATGAGGCATGATAAGGAAGGAAACACACTAAGTGCTATGTGCATGTGTGTTTGCATCATTTTTAATCTTACTATGTTGTCTAGTTATTATGCACCAGTGAAAATATAAAAAATAAGGTATTACAATTTTTTTAAAACATTTACGTTATTTTATTGAGAAAATAATTATGTATTTTTAAAATGATTCAACAATATAGAACTTCAAAAATTTGAAATCAAATTCTGTCTATTGCTGATATTCCCAACTTAAGTAAGCAGAAATTTAATCCAGGTATTCTTGTGTATATTTATATTTATATTTTTATATTTATTATATTTTGTTGTTCTGTAGATAGAACCCAGGGGTATTCTACCTTCTTGATATACCCCCAGCCCTATTTTTTATCTTTTATTTGAAACAAGGTCTCACTGAACTTCAAAGGATCTAAGTAGGTGAGGCTGTCAGCGTAATGCTATCCTCCTGTCTCAGCTTCCAAAATGCTGAGATTACAAGCGTGTGCTACCACGTTCAGCTTTATTTATTATTTTTAATAGGAAACATCATAGTTAAACATTAAAAAAAAACTATAAAAATATTTTCCCATATCTTTCTCTATGTGTCCAGGCCTTTCTTAACCATATTACTAGTCCATTTTATAAATTACCCTAACAAAATTTCTGAGGCTGAGTGATTCTCCTAAAGAAAACATATTAACTTTGGATCAAGGTTTGAATGTCTTTCAAGGCTTTGGGCGTCCAGTTTTAATTCCAATTCCAATTTTGCGGTTGTGAGGTGGGCCTTTGGGGGATGATTAGGGTTGGAGAAGGTCAGCATGGTGGGTTCAGTCATGGTGGCTTTAGAAGAACAGAAATAAAACCAGAGAATAAGTGCACCTGAGACGTGTGTCTGCCATGTGATGTCCTGTGGCAGCTTAAGATTTTAATTGAAAGAAGGCCATTAATAGGTATTGCCCCTGGACCTCAGACTTCCAGAACTCTAAGCCAAAACTAGATTGTTTTCTTTAAGAAAACACACAGCCTCATATGTCATCACATTTTTATATCCATGCATAGCCATTTAAAATCTTTTATCAAAAGCAAACACTAAAATATATTTACCATTTTATGTTTTACTAAATGTTTATGTCATGCACATTATTCTATAGCTTATTTTTTACTGAAAAACAAAACTATGTTTTGGAAATTTTCATGTTATTACATAAAAATACTTTTAAATTCATGCATCATGGCATATTCAGAACATTTTCTGAGCACAGGAATGTTATAAACAGATATAAACATGGATAAACATGGTTCCTTCAATCAATAGTTATCCTATGTAGTAAATATGTAGAGCCATTAAGAAAAGATCTATAGGCTGGGCATGGTGGCACACGCTTGTAATCCTCTCTCTTGGGAGGCAGAGACTGGAGGATCACACAGCTTCGAAGCCAGCCTCGCTGGCTTAAAAGACCCTGTTTCCAAATAAAAATATAAAAAATAGGTGTCTGGAGTGTAGTCCGGAGGTAGAAGGGTTTCCAGGAACCCCAGTAACACACACACACACACACACACACACACACACACACACACACAAATATATATATATATATATATATATATATATATATATATATTACTGTGCATTGAACCCAAAGGGCACTCTATGTCTATGCTAAACCTCCAGTTCTTTTTATTAATTGTATTTTGAAACAGGGTCTTTCTAAGTTGCTAAGGTTTTTCCTAAATTTCTAAGAATAGCATTAAACCTGCAGTCCTCCTTTCTCAATCTTCCAATTACTGAGATTACAGGTGTACAAAGGCCTCCAGAAAAAATAGTTAAGATTCACAGGGTGAAAGCCAGGCATGGTGGCGCATGCTTGTAATCCCAGCATTTGGGAGAGGCTGAGACCTGAGGATCACGGTTCATGGACAGCCTCAGCTACTTAGTGAGGCCCTCTGCAACTCAGTGAGACCCAGTTTCAAAATAAAAAAAATAAAACAATAGGGCAGAGGGTGTAGC